>NC_083769.1:34078800-34378800 GCF_963514075.1 Conger conger | reverse complement strand
CTCCTGTACCGTACCACATTACATCCCAGCCCCTCGAGTGGCTCACCCTCTTGAAGCCTTGCTCCCCATAGCCATAGCCTTAAAGAAAGCTGTGACACCAGCATTTTACCCTGTTTAAGCTCCTTTCCTCTTCAGTGATCTGTCCGCTATCCCTCTCTTTCACTATTTTAGCATCAACCCCATTCAGAGGAACATGACCTGTAATGAGAGCAGCATACCAGCACATACCCACTCCATGTCTCCCTCCAACACACACATGCAAGAAAGCACGCACGCATGCACACACTGTGCTACCACCTATGACCAGGAATAACTATAAACAAAAGCACTCATACACTCATACAGTAACCAGACTGCAGCGGCCTGCCTTGCACTGTGCTGGGGTCTGTATGGTTCAAAGGACAGCTCTCCCTGACATACAGCCGGGAAATCAATAAAACATAACATTGTACTTAAATAATACAGAACATACAGCGGGTCTCAAAGAAAGGATGCCCATAGGCCTACTTCAAAATAAAGTATCTCAATACATAATCTGAGGACTTCTATCCGAGCTGTGAAAGCACATATCATCCCTCAAACATAAACAACTGTACTCTTCACAGAAGACATTAACAGTATACAGTTAATACAGTAACATTCTCAGAAAAATACATATTGTGATACAGTGTTCATTTGAATATAAGCATTTCTAGCTAAAAAGACTATGGGTATGCAAAATGTAATAAAGTAAATCAAGTACAGCTGTGCACAAGCTATAAACGTGAAATAAAAGTAAACCCGACCACAAAGATATAATGAAGAAAGCATGTACACTCAGTGAGCACTTTATTAAGAATTTATTAGACTTGTTTTTTTAGACTTTTTGGTCTTCTGCTGCTGTAGCCTATCCACTTAGAGGTTTGATGCGTTATGTGTTCAGAGATGCTCTACTGCATACCACTCTTGTAATGAGTGGTTATTTTCATTATTGTAACCTTCCTGTCAGCTTTGACCAGTCTGGCCCTTCTCCTCTAACCTCTCTCATTAACAAAGTGTTGTTGCCCACAGAACTGCCGCTCATTGAATGTTTATTTTTCACACCATTCTGAGTAAACTCTAGAGACTGTTGTGCGTGAAAATCCCAGGAGATCAGCAGTTACAGAAATTCTTAAAGCAGGCCGAATGGCACCGACAATTATGCCATGGTCGAAATCACTGAGATCAAATTTTTTCCACATTCTGATGCTTGATGTGAACATTAACCGAAGCTCCTGACCTGTATCTGCATGATTGTATGCACTGCACTGCTGCCACATGATTGGCTGATTAGATAATCGCAAGAATAACCAGGAGTACAGGTGTCCCTAATAAAGTGCTCAGTGAGTGTATGTTATTAACAACATGAAGCAGAACATTTACAGTTTACCAGGCTCTTCGGAGCTCTTTCCACCGCAGCTTTTGTTATTATTGTTGTTCAATACAGGTCACAAATCACAGCAACCACAACTGGAACCCGTTTCACCTTTAATGGAGTTTTTAAGGCTCCCAGCACCGCTTTGTTGTCCCTTGAGGGGTGCACAGGCATTCCACAGCTCATGCGGTTGGCTACAGCAGCAGGTCCATATTTGTCATTGGGCTGACAATCTAACAAAGGGCCAGTGGAGCCTCTCCTTTGTGCCCATGAAACCCAACTCCGGACTGTGAGATGTCCCTGTCCATTAGCATGCTTATCATTGTCCAGACAGACATTCACCCAGACAGGATCCAGCATTGTCCCCTCATTTCCTTCATTAGGCTGTCTCTGTGCCAGAGAAACGTTAAGTGCAATGACAGGGCTGACATCCCTGAAAATGTTCTGCCCAAATTCCAGGTAGTCGTGAGGTCGGGCGAAGGCCATCCGTGCGCCCCAAGTCTATCCCTCTACTCGTGAGCCAATGAGCCTTTATCCCTGCAGGATACCCATCCTTTCATGGGCAACAAAGAGACTTAGAAATGCCGTTTACAAGCAATTTAATGTTCACGTAGAAGAATCCAAAATGACAAGAATGAGCAACACCACCTTTCTCTATAAAAAGGTGTTTCATTTTTATAAGCTTAATTACGGTGGATATCCTTTAGGCAAAGTACACTAAAGTGACCTAAAATATTCAGGAGAGGAAGCCAGACATCATTTTACTACCAATTTCGCACACAGACATCTGTGTTTTCCTCCCAACAACTCCAATTTGACAATAAATCAAAGAGGAAATGCTTGAGAAAACCAGGGGAGAGCAATTTGCTGTGTCCTCTGTTCTTTTTGATAAGGGTTGTAACTGAACATTCTCATGCTTTAAACTTCACGGGGAAAAGGCTAGTTGCACACACATTTTAACTGCTGCTCATAACTGACTACATATTATTATGCTAGTGTGATAACTGATATTATAATTATCATGACTACAGTTATACTCCCCTAAGCATAAATCCAGAACCACTTCAAATACTCACTATACTTTGCATTATGCATGATAATTAAATTATTAATCAGTTTAGCACTGTAAACGGAAACTTTAGTTTGATTTCATATTACAGCATACCTCATCCCAATACACTTTTTGCGGGCATGGCTGCTATAGAACAGCAATGTGCTCCAGGCCACAGGCATTACAGTGCAGCGTGTCTTAATTACTGTACAGCTCAAAGGCCTGATTAAGAGTGATGGGACGCAATGAATTAAGCAGCCTTTCTAAGATTTCGTTTCCCCCCCAAAAACACTAAAACATGCCTTGTACAAATTAAGGACAATTCCACAAACATCTCTCTCAGTTGTATACACATACTGACAACATACTGTATGAGAGTCAGGAACAGAAAGAGAGAGAGATGGTGTACAGACTACACACACATACACACACGTATAAATGCCATCTAAAATATTGGGTAGAAGAAAAGGAATGATAATTAGAAACAGACATCTCTAGTATGAGCAGCGAGGAATACAGGACCATAGCTAAAATTAATCCCAGTGCGCTGCTCTCCTGTGACATGTGTATAAATTCAATTCAAGCACGGCGTGATGTTGATCAGGTTTACTGAATAAATATAAACATTAATATTCATTTATGTTTGCCACAAGGAACCATTCACTCCAATCAGTTAACATAAACCTTTATACACTCACTGAGCACTTTATTAGGTAGAGCTGTACACTAGCTTGTTAATGCAAATATTGAATGAGGCAATAATGTGCCAGCAACTAAATGCATACAAGCATGCAGACATGGTCAAGAGGTCCACTTGTTTTCCGACCAAATGTCAGAATGGGGAAGAAATGTGATCTAAATGACTTCAGCCTTTATAGATGGTAACATATTAAACTCACTAGTACATTAGGCATGTAACTAAGGGGACAAAACTCAACAATAAGAGATTCCTCTATGCAGTATGCAGCTATGTAGAAAAAAATAATTTGCAGCACACCATCAACTAATAAATGTAAACTACAGTATATAGAAATGAAAGGAAATGTCTTTAAGCTTTAATAAGCTTAAAGCTTAAAGCTAAAGCTGAACTTGTAACAAAGGAAATGGCATATAAAGTTTTTAGTAAGTCACTATATGCTATATCAATGAATGCGTACTTTCTGTATGCATTCCTATGAAGGTAATAAACAATTCCATTCTTCAAATATTTTGGAGGAGAAACTTTTTTGGAAAGAAAATGAATGCATAAATAAAACAGCATCCTGACACCTCTGTCAATGAGTCATATATCAGGCACACCAGCTAATGGATGTCTTGGCTGAGACTAAGCTCACTAAGCTAGCACATTTCCCTCTTTGGAAACAGAAAGTGACATTTCTGAAATTTCAGTATGGATTCTGCACCAATGAATCAGTGAGAGAAAGAAACAGAATTAGCCCAAATCATCAAGATTTCTCAAGAAAACAAGCCCTTTACAAGTGGAGTTTACTTAATGGAACATTTAGTGAGACCTGCTATGAAACAACATAGGTACAGCAGGACAGAATATCTTTGACCGAAACAGCTTCCAACTGCAAGATTAAGTTACAAGACCATTACATAAAAGCAAGACCATTGAACATAAAACAAAAATTCACATTTCTGCAGTTGTGTTCAAGATAAACTGGCTACAAGACAAAGTGTTACAGGAATTCCGTCCAATCGCAGCACGGCATCTATTTCTTCACATTGCAGAGAACATTTCCCTACATTCTTATTGACTGCAAAAAAAGTGTTCTGGCTGGGTTACATTGTGCAGACAACCTGGACCTTTCGTGCTTTTTCTAAATATACTGCATAAAAGTGTACAACACTCAATATGAATTATACAATACAGAATTCGATGACAAGGGCCAATTCTATTTCCAAAAACAAATACTTAATTCTTAAAGAAATGAAAACTCTCTTTATTTTTACATTATTGGTGCTAATAGCGCATACACATGCATTATTTTCTGGTAAAGTTTGCTATTGCAGAGGCCCTGTTATGAAGGCCTTTTGACAGATTTTTATGACAACTGTTGTAAAAACCCCCAGTGGGCTACCCTCTTTAAAACATCATCTAGGCTTCTCAAACAAAAACTATTTTTCTTGTGTCTTTAGAGACGGCACATCTGGGGAAATCTAATTAAACAGAGATATATTTTCTTAAAATAGTGTGTGACAAATTCATCATCTTGCATCGTGTCTGTTATAAAAATAATCCAGGGAAAGGTTTTGGCTGGAAATACAAAGAATTTATCAAACTAACTTTTAAGAGCCTTTAACTTGGGAGTATATTGATGCAGGGCTTCCAAGTAAATGTTCCCTGTGTTTAATGTCCACAGCTTCTGATAAAGCTTATTCAAGTTATTAAAAATAAGAAAAGCTAATAATTAAATAATTTTAACTATTGCTTATAGCAACAAGCTGTTTTGCAGAGCGCTCTTTATAGCAGTTCCATAATACAAAACTGTGCATGACCAACTAGTAAAGCACACCTATCACTTTAAAACGGGACCTGCTCTTACAGATAGCTTTTGGAACTTCATCCCATCTGTTAACAGACTACAATCACGTTTAACAAAAAGGCTGGATCACTTGAGCGGTTAAGGCACGGTTCTATTGGGTGGATGGGTCAATCGAGCAGTTTATTGTGACAGACCTGGGTGATGGTCGGACTCAGCAGGCCATCCATGTCTCACCAGACACCAGCAACCACACCTGGTCAACCAGGGACAAGTCTTTATTATACTGTTACTATACTGTTATTAAAAGTCTCTATTGAGTCTGTACAAGTAAACATCTGTATAGGAAATATGTTTAGGTTGGCCATGGCACACAAATTCGGCAATTCAACACAATGGGAGGCTACCCCCACAATCTGCACAAGTTTACACATTAAATGCCCTTATCCAAATCCATGTCTGTGTGAGCCTGCCTGGTGGACTGCAAAATGAGGAGACATCATATATTTTGGAGGAGAGTGAGCAAGTCCTATCTGAGCCCTTTGGAAGTGAGATTTTATAAAATATATAAAAGACCAGCTTTGATACTTACAAGAGAACCTTGCGGCTTAACAAAATGAAATTCCAGAAACCTAGGGTTGTTCTTCTCTGATGAAGTTTTGTTACTTTGATAAATACTGTATTTGACATATAAAGTAAAAGACTAGTTCAGACTTGTCAGGTGTACACATAAATAAAATAATTGTGAAATTTACAGATAAGTGGTTGTTATAATCAGCCAAGCACTTTGCCTGGGTTTAATGTTTTTAAACAACCCTTCCTTCCATTGGATGACTAACTTACTTTATGATTGCCCTCATCTTATTTTCCCAGTTATTAAACACGGGCCTCTGGCCCTCATTTCTCTGAGATGTGATATCTTGTCCACGTGTCTGTTCTCTCGGTAAGGTAACCCTAGCCCTCACAGAGGTTACAGGGAGCCCTGGAGATAGAGTTACACAAGCACATGCTGCCTACTGTTGAGTTGAGCTGGCACTTCCCTCTCCACATTGGTACAGCAAAACCCAATAACAACCAGCGTTTAACAAATCACTCAAAGGCAATCTTCTCCAAAGAGACTGGATGGTTTTCAGATTCAGTCTCAGACGGAGACCGCTACGGTAATGGGTCCCTGGATATTAGCCACTGTTTGTGCCATACTCGAGTGGAGGAGTCAATGTGGAAATTTGACCAGACATCTGTGCATCCAAAAGGAGACCAGGAACTGTGGAGACCTTCGCAGGAATCTAAGGTGATTAATAGCAAGAAGCTCAACCAAAGCCTTATTGTGCATTTTTGACCCAGACCTCAAAGTGCTTTAAAGTTTCCAGCGGGAGTTCAGCACACCTTCAAACATTCTCTATATCTGGCAAAGTTTGAACGCAACATTTGTTTACTCATCCAAAATAAAAGATTTTCCCAGAACATGTCAGCTCCTGAGAAATCCGATATAGTGTTTACTGATTTAGGGGGATGCGAACAGAAACTCTGAAACCAAAATACACGCTTTCTGCAATTTCAGACAGTGGAGGTTTAAAGAGGAATAAACAAATTAACTTTGCACTGACACACTACACACGAAAATCAGAGTGCGAAAACATTACAAATGGCATGGCATTGGATTTTTGTGATAACTGACTTTTTTCACAAGTTACATTCCATACGTGTCATAATTACATTTTCTCTCTTGCGAAAACTGCATAAAGTTCAGCTTTTAAATGAGCCTATATTTTATACACTCAGTTTTCTAGACTACACAACAGAAAAGCCAATGACTTGGATTAAGTGTACAGATAGATATATGTGGTAACATCAAATGTAACATGGGACTAATGTAGTGTTAGAGATCTTGCATGTGCACAGGGAAATGATGCACTAGATAAAGGCTGCCACCCTGTGATGAAAAGCAGCATGATGTATCTGTAAATGTGAAGATCAATAACAGTGTGTAACTGCACCGACAGAAATTGAACAGGTCACATGCCAAATTCTGAATATCCAGGAAACAGCATTAAGCCAGGAATCACTCTCAATTAAACCTTTAGATTATAGTATTGGATTTGGATAGTATAGTATCTCACCCCCTCCCTCTCTCTCTCTCTCTCTCTCTCTCTCTCTCTCACACACACACACACACACACACACACACACACACACAAAAACCCCACAAAAGGCACAATATTAATGAATTAATAACTTACTTAATTAAGCAGTTAATTAACCAACTGATTAATTCATAAGTATGTAGCTTGCACAAATTTGCTCAAGACTGGTTTTAGATCTACACATGGTGCTGACAGAATTCTGGGATCATACTTCTCTTTATATACCCTGCCAAATGTGTGGCCTATGAGGTTTACAGAGAATGGGTGTGTATTACTTTTTGAATATCAACAGAGTGTGTATAAAGCATATTACATGCTGTGAATATGGAATCCTTTTTATTGAGGTTTTCTTGATAAAAGCTTTCTTAAAATCATATTTTCATTACATTATAGTATCACTTATCCCAGCACACCCCATTTTGTCCCACAATGCACTTTGTCCCTACTTCCATTTACATTTAAGAAAAGTACATTTTTATACATGCTCTACACAATACAGGCCAGGAATCTAACTTCCTATCATCACAATAACTCTGTCGTTCTTTTTCTTGTGCATACAAAGATCAGCGAGTTCAGTCATCAACCACATGAACTGATCATCTGTGTTAGTGCAGAATAAAGCCAAACACTCGCATACACTTGCAAGAACATCGCGATTTGTAAGTGCACACTGAGGGCAACATTGATTGAATCAAGTCCGTAATGAGCTTGGTCGTCACTGAAATGCTTTTTTTTTTTAAGAAACAAAAGCATGTGGCATACTTTATTTGGAAAACATGATTAAAGCCTGCTGGCCCTCGATTGAAAATGTGCCATAGTGCTGCATCAGTCTCCACGCCACGTCTCCACACCAGCACTGAGGATTGTTCAACATCTGGGCAAATACTGCTGCCTCTAACGTTTACCAAACGAGCTAGCGTCCCACTGCGGAAGGGGGACAGATGACTAAAGGGGCTCCATTCTAACCCGTCTACATGCACACAAAAAGTAGGAATCAGGTTCAGCCGTGGCGCAGAATCTTATACAGGAGAGTAGTCAGGTCTGACATCTGTAATCCCTGTGCCATCAGTGCAGCAATTTCAAAAATAAACACTTGCTGGGGTGGGTGTACATAGAGTAAGTACATACTCCGGCACCGTCAACATACTGTACCAAGCAAATATAAATGCATGTGTTCGTGTGGAAGCATCCAGAAGAGTGCGTTCTTATACAGGAAAGTCCATATGCGGGTAATGAAATCCAATGAAATTGTATAACAGATTCTGAATGTTAGGGCCTTTATAAGACAAAGCCCATACTGTAAACCATGTAACTTAGCACCTTGGCAAAAACTACTGATGGGGCTCCACCACCGCACGGCTCAACAGCCCCCCATTAAAAGCAATTACAATCCCCCTGGGCTCAATCATTAATGACTACTTTTTCATGTCTGGACACACTGCCAAAAAAACCCTTCAAATGTAGAAACGTACACATTTCTTTTCTTACGTCTCAGCTCAAAATTACTGCAGCAAAAGGTGCGTTTTGTGCAGAGTCAGATTCAACCCCCGGCAACTCCTTATTTTGTTTGGTTTCTTTCTCCAAAGTGCCATGTTGTTGCGCAGACGTTGTTCCGGAACAGAGGTAGGCTATCAGGAGGAAGATATCAGTCATCTGGCAGAGACAAATGATGGGAGAGGCAATAATTGTCTCAATACAGCCAAGCAGATGGTCAATTACAAACCCTTTCATTGAGAAGTGTTTAATAAGGCATTTCCTCAAAAATAACAGCAGTCCCAACAAAGGGTTCCTCGACTAGCAGTAAACGGTTAACTCATGTTCACCCACCCCGAGGTCAAAAGCATGAAGTGGCGGGGTTGAGAATCTTTGAAATATGTAAGAGTTTATTCACAGAGGCAGCTTTGCTTTTCATGTTTTTCAGACCTCTAGCCACCCCAGAGTCAGAAATTCTTTAAAAGCATTGCCCCTTGGGAAGAGGGGTGGGGGGTTGGGGGGAGTCTTTCAGGTTGCTAGCTTGTATGGTAAGTCATGACAATTGCTTTTTTAAAGTGGAAAAATGTAACACAAACTCTCTACTTGGAGCGGTGGGAACACCACAGTGTTTCCAGCAGGATTAGCTGTGTCCATAGGTCACGCTTTCACAGATTTGCGGTCACACGACACACCCCTCAGCCCCATAAATTTCAAGCTTTGTCACACAAGGCTTTAAAAAAAAACATTTGCTCCATTTGTAAACTAGAATTTTTCACATTTTCAAATAATCCACTTTGAAAATATAATAGATTCATATCATATTCTTGACAACATTTTGTTTCACTGATGTAATCTATAACAAGATTGATAACTTCTGTACTATAAGATTACTTTACTAATGCATACTTCTTTGTGTGCCAGATCAGGTGTTTTCAAGTTGGTTTATAACTGGTTTCTGGTTGGCCAAATCAATGAAAAATTTAGGCTTTGTTCCATTCAAATTTCAAATAAACCAGATTGTAGCATTTTGCAACATCCTACACTGATAAAAAAGCAATCCTTTTTGGAGATTTATTCAAGTAAGTTGTATTTTTGACTGAAGATAAATACAAAGTAAAGTATCAGGTGGCAGAGTTCTGTTGGCTGGGAAAGTCTTAGAAAGTTTAGGACAGGTGTCTGGCAATGCTACGTGGAATGAAATGACTCGGGTCAGTCCCTGTATAAACAGTGAGTATACCTGCTGTTTTACCTCAATGATGCATAGACAAATCATGCTACATTTAATGTACATCTAATGTTACATTTAAAAATATTATGACTGCGCATAAAACTGCAGTGTCAATCTGCCAAAGTTATTATTTTCCAACCCTAAATGTTCCCCTGTCTCAATATATGGGCACAAAAATATATCATGACATAGCCAAATGGTATTTAAGCTGGAAATGCTAAAGTGATCAACAATATATAGTGTTAACGCTGGCCGTGATTTCTCACTAACTGCAATGGAGTGTCCAACATGTGGTGAGTGCCAAGTTCATACTCCACGCCTCCTCCTCTGCTATGGGAGCAGTGCTCCTCAGTGCCGATGTCCAGAGCTATATGAGTAAGCATTTTTATGTAGAATTATTTAGCATTCCTAACAAATAATATGTTATATTTTCCCCTCATTTCACTGCTTCTCATGAATCCCAACTGTACTTGCACTGGAAGAACTGAAGTACGAAGCCTACTCTGTTTTTCAGAACAAAACAGTTGCTATTTTCAATGTAGGCTATTTACAAGTTACGAGAAGAGAATAGGTGACAGACAGGAAAGAGGAGCAATGCTCCAGTCTTTCTCAGCTTCATATTCAACCCAGAGGGTCTCACACATCTTTAACTCCACAAGGTACAGCCTATGAGTTTCACTGTGCTTCTTCTGTAATACCTATAAAGAGTCTTGTAATACTCTAAAAGACTTGCCAGTCTTACCCCTGAGCAATACCCTTCTATTCACTGTTTAAAGACAAGAATAAAACTGTCCCATCTGTGTCACGGTCAGGCTGGATGACCACTATACTCCCTGATGTTTTCTTAAATTCTTTTTAAAAACCATGCAATGTTTGCTTAAACAAGAACTAAATCCCTTTGATATGCAGATGAAATACAAATCAAACACAGATTCCACCATTTCCTGCAGTGGAAATATCAAATTAATTCGATCACTGAGCAGGGACTTGCATTCTCACAAATGGGAACACATGATCAGGTAGTTGAGCCAGACCACCCATTATCATTTAATGATCTCACAGGACGCCTTAAAATAACTTAATATTTATTTAACAAACTTTACCTATTTGCTGTTTAAGCCTCTTTTGGATAGACAACAAATAATAATGAAAAAAATTAAATTATTTCCCCCCCAATTCATCTCATTGTTGAGTTCTGGCAAACGTGTAGGCAACACTAACATGGCACTTTCATTTAAATGAAATTAATGCCATTTTTTCTGTGTTTTATAAAATGCTCTGGGCTAATTATAGCATTTTAGCATTCTGTGGCTGAGTTCCCAGGTACCCCACCATCCTGCTTGGAGAAAATCTAGGGAAACACTGTAATATGTTTGCACTGAGATTGTTCCAGCCTAAAATATCATATACTGTACATTTCAACTTTTAAAATACTGTAAAGTGGTAAATAACAGTCTGTCCAAGTTCCACCTAAAAACAAAGAAAGGAATCACCCAAAAAGGCAACAAACAACAAGCAGATTAGGCAACGATATTATCCCCAGCCCTGTTTTAATTTATGTTGAGGCCTGGACTTTACGGATTAGGGCTGACATTCCAGAACTGTATTTCTGTCTCACAATGAGAAACAAAAAGGCTCTTTTTTATTTTTTTACCTTCCTCCGGAGGGATGCCTGGCACCCTTGGGGAATAAGAGTAAAACACCAATTTGTTCAACTTGACTTTCTCTGAGAATATAGTACATTTCAAAAAGAGGCCCCAAAAGCCTGCAGTAATACTTCAGGGACAGACATCATGAGTTGGTGGGGGGGGGGGCGTCCCCAAAAGTATCTCTGCATCCAAACCATCTGCTGACAGGCCCCAGCACACAACTTCCTGTTGATTAGTGATTTTGTAACCAACTGTAATGAAAGCCAATCTAGTCATTTATACCCACCCCCACCTAGACTAATGCACTCTAATGAGCCGGGCACCAGCCCACACTCTCTGCACTGTGTTCAAAGCAAACATATGATGAAGTTATAGTCAACACTAATTTAGGATAAAAATACACGCAATCAGGAGAGTCCATGCCAAGTCAAATCGAGAGTCCAAACAAACATGCGTACACACACGCACAGTTAATATACACATATACATTTTGTACCACAGCTGAACGACATTAACAGAATTTGAAAACCTGAATACAATGGTCTAGGTCTATGTAATTAACAGCACATCTGCATGGCTGGGATGCAAATGACGCTGATTACATTTCAAAATTGCAACCCCAATGAAAATTGCACAGTTCAGAAGAAAGATATATATAGAGTATAACCATTTCTACATTTAGTTTCGAGCAGTATTTTCCACTCATGTTTTCCTATATCTGGGTCCCTGCTGGCTGCTGTCCTGCTGCTGCAGTCTAGCCTTCACTTAGAGATTGAAATGAAACATGTTTGGGCAGCATTGGGCTTTGTGGAATGGCAGTATAACAGTAGGACATACATTCAACTCCTTGGTGGGACAAGATACTTGCTTAACTTAAATAACTTCTACAGCGACACAGCTGTGCAAATGTGTGAGGTGTAAAAAGTCACCCCAAATAAAAAAAATCTGGTAAGTGCATAAATTATGCAATGTTTAAATATTAATGGAAGCCACACACCTATTTTCCAAATAGCCAAACCGCCCATAATGTTTTACAGCCGTCTGGAAATCCGATCATGAGGAAGGCGGAAAATCGCTGCTATACAGCAACCGCCACGCAGAAGCAAAAGACATTCAGTTTTAGCTGTCTAGTGTTGTTTGAACACAGGGGGAAATATATAATGCACCAGCAAGACAACCTGAAATACAGCAACAACACAAACCACAGGCACTGTATGCCTTCCCTCTGCTGCATGCCTAATTGGATGGTAAGTTGAAATGACAGCTGTACCTCTCCATGTTCAGAACAGAGCAAGCCACTGAACCTTCTCTGAACCTGAACCGCAACCTGTCCATTCAGTCTCTCAGTCAGAGAAGAGCTAGTAAAACACAACAGAGAAAGCTACAGCACCCTGCCCTTGTAGTATAGTGCCATCTTTTGGCTAAAAAGGTACACACATGTTCTATAGAAAGCGCTCAAAAGAATGAAAGAGTAGAGTAATCCACCCAATTATAATACGAAGCAGAATTTCTAAACGGGACTGAAAGGAACCTTTCCACTTTAAACTTTGAAAGCACAGTAAAAATAATCGCTCTCTGTCAAAGAGTAAATCCACATTTTCCCTTGTATTTACAGCCATGTCACCTGCCTAACTGTGGCAGTGACTGAGAACAAACTGGTGAAAGGTCCTGACATACTGTGGTCCAATTATACCCCAGTTTAACTGGTTTCAAAAAACACGGTGTCTGATCGCTATTGTAAAGCTAAAGCTGTATTGTAGTGTAAATTATGGCAAAACATGAGTGTAGTGTTTCACAGGGGGGGTCCTACATACAAGCAGTGTTTGGTTATTCATTCATTCATTCTTTCAAGCTGTAACCCTGTGCTGCCACCTAGTGTTTACGATGTACAGGTGGCTCAAATTTACATTATCTGCTAAATTAAAAGTCAGTCTAAATGTGAGGTCATTCATACATTAAAGACAAGACAACCATGGGACACAGTACAGTGAATGGTGGTACTGGATGCACTGTTCAGTTACAGTATATACAGTAATTCCCTTCTGACTGAACAAAGATCAAGCTGAACAAAATGTACTTTAGAAGCAGAGACAATAATTTATTTGGCAAAAAGAACAGCCATAATGGAAAGTACTGCAGCGCATTTCCCTCAGAACTAATTCAATTAATGGAGAACATCTCCTATTAGTCGCCCCTTTCTACCAGTCCGTGCCAAGGCTAATGATGGTGATTAACATGAGCATGAAGACAAGCCGGTGCTGCTTTAAACCATGTCTCCAAACCGGTTCTGTAGATGGAAGTTATGTTGCTGCATTCTTCTTAAACCGTTTAGAGCACATTTGTAGAAAACGTTCAGCAGAGTATTGTTACAGAACTTTCCAAACAATCTGCCAGACACAAGTTGCGCTTCAGCTTGTGCTTCTTAGAAAGACATTGCTCTTAGTCTGAGAGAATATTTTCAAACCAATTACTCTCATGGGTGCAAGATTATCACATCTTAATTCAGAGAAGAAAAAAACACCTTTTGAAAACACCTACTGTTTACACTCATTAATCATACATTTCTACTCATTCAAACAAACCCTGTTTTTTTAACTGAAAAAACACGTCCCAAGAGTGTTAAACTGACATGGCACTATAAAAATAGCAGCAGTGATCTCATGCACTCACCTTCGCACACACGGCAGCTACATGCTTCCCAGAGCTGCTACAAAAGGCCAGCCTTTGTACCTGTGGCAGCAGGAAAGTCCTACTGCTACTTAGCAGAAATTCTTATAAAGCACAACTAAGCCATGCAGTGGCTTCCCAGAAAGCCCTGAGTGCTGCTAATAGAGGCGCTATAAAAAATGCTACGCTATGGAGATTTAGGCATTAAAAAAATTAAACCTCCCTTGACTGGTGGAGTTTATTTCTAGACTATGATTCCTGACGAAGTGCCCAGAGAGACTGCAGAACTGAAGCATGCAGGCAAACAACACACTGTGAGAGGGCTCATAGCCTGATTTACTGCCCTGTAGTACCAAACATGAGCTTCACAGCAAACTGCCACATCTGAATACCAACATGCCCCTAATCCAGTCTGTTCAGAGGCATTGCTTTATTTGGCTGTGCTACAGAATAAAAATGCTAAATATGCTGCACGCACAGTATTTAAAGAGAGTACTGAATTTCATAAAAGTAATTTGAATGTAATAAAAGTACAATAGCAGTGAAAATGCTCTGAATAAAAATATTTACAGGCATGTCTAATTATGTCTAAACTCTCTCTCTTGTGTTTTCACACATTTTGGGCAACCACATGCATGAACCAGCAGAGGAAACAAAGAATAAGAAACGCATTTCCAAGAGACAGACCATGACAAACCAGTAAAAGAAGGTGGTGGCACTACCTCTCTCAGGTGGAGGTTCTCCTTCTCCTTCTGGTCCAGGATGACCTCCAGGTGGCCCACCTGCGACTCGGCCTCGACCATCCGGCGGTTGCGCTCCCCCTCCTCCTCCATGGACTTGGGCGGCAGGCCCTTGCTCTGCAGCATCTCCAGCAGCTTCTTGATGGACTCGTCGCGCGCGTTCAGCGTCTGCTTCTGCGTCTCGATGCGCAGCTCCATCTCCTCCAGGGTCTTCCTCAGGAGGAAGAGCTCCTTGGCCTGCCGGTCGTGCTCGGCCTGCAGCCGGCGGAAGTTCTCCTCGGTCAGCTCGATGGTGAAGTGCTCCACGCCGCGGTTACCGCTCTCCTGCTGGAGGAGGTGGTTCAGGTCCCTCTGCGTGCGCAGTTCATCCTGCAGGGCCTGGATGGTCATCTGAAGGTGCTGCAGCACCGGTGGAAAACACGTTAGTGAGGCAAAGCAAAGGAGAGGCCAGGCTCCTCATCAACCCTGAAGGCCTGAAGCAAAACCATTATCACTAAATACTTTTCATTATTATAGAAGACAGGGATATAATGACAGCCAAAATAATGACGTTTTACAGTGAGGTCTATAAAGCCTAGAGTGTGTTTACAGTGTGATCCTGTGTGCATGAGACTGAGTTTATTTGTGAGATAATCCATAAATAACTCCAATTTGAAGACAAAGAATGCAATAATGTAACTAATAAAAGGGGCATCTGTCAAATGACCCTGGGGACCATGGTCAAAAATAAAAAAAGCAATAAGCAACAGTCACACAACTATAGCACAATAACATACCTTTGTTTAATGTATATTTTTCTTTTTCTTTTTCAAACATTGATAGATTCAGTATTATCTCCTTTTAGAGAACATTTGTTTCCATTGAAAAACCAAAACAGAGCTTGTTGTGGCTACACAATCTTCAAAGCTCTTTCCGTGTAACTGAGTAGCTAATAAGATTTGTATTTATCATATAAAAATAAACCAATTCCATATTCAATAGAGAACATGCAAAACATTACACTCATTAAATTTGTCCTCCTGAGGATATTGGTTCTTAAAAAAGGGGGCTGGCACCTAAAAAGTCACTCGCAAGTGGAAATTATGATTTGTGTCAAATTTGGGACGTCATATCTTTGGCATTAAAGCAGTGGAATGTGTACTCTGACACAATTTTCTGTCCATTTTCAGATTAAGAACTCTAAGAAAAATGCTGAATAGTGCCACATGGCGATTTTTCTTTCAATACTTTGATGGCTTCCTACATCAGCACAACTTGGTGTATGGTATCCAGACTTGTCGTAATGTCGTAATCATTTATTGAAAAGTCATACCATGCCAAAGTTGGATCTGGCCAGAAAATCACCAAAAGGTGTTAGATGTTCAATCAAGTAGATAGTAAGATAGAAAGTTTCCAATCAATATGAAACTTTATGTTCTTCAAAATGTATCATGAATAAATGATCTGTTTGACTTAATTTCCCTTGTGGCTGTTCTTAACCAAAATATCCACTCATCACGAAAGTTTAGAAGTTGTACACCAAGTGATGGTGACGCATTAAGCCATTAAATATTGAAAATAAATTGCCAAGTGGCATGATTTTTCAAATGACCATAACTGTTTTTCTGAGCAGTATTATGAGTTCATAATCTGAAAGTAGACCAAAAACTAGTTATTCGACACAAACTCCAATTTCCACTCAGAGTTTGGAAACCCAAGTCCACCCAAGTGACTTTTTGGGTGCCAATATCTCCAGAATGAAAACCAAATGAGACAAATGTTTTGGATATTCTTTATTGAATATATAAAGAACATGTACATGAAGTTTGAGCAAAATTGGAGTGGTCACCTCCCATACCTCTGTTGATTGTTCACGGAATTACCCAATTATTAACCACCGACTGCACTGTATTCCAGAAATTGTTCCAATTGTTCCAGAAAAACAATCTGCAATGTTTTCTGACTAGGTTCAAATGTCTTTAAACTGTACTTTCCACTATTCCCATTACATGATGGACTGTTCTGCAATCTTGTGTGTGTGTGTGCGTGTGTCTGTGTGTGGAGGAGGGGGGTTAGGGGTGGACAAAGAATACTTTTCCCTCAAAACTTAAAGACTGCATTTACTGCACACTAAAAGATGCTTATGTATTGCACACACACAATGTCGCAAACATAGGACAAACCTTAGTTCTCCTCACATCCAATGGCTGCACAGCATGGTGAATGAAAAAAACAATGCACCAAAATCACAAAAAGAGTGAGCAAAGAAGCAAACGGAAAACAGAATAACAGAGAAGCAGAGAAAGAGAACATTGCATTAAATCCATAAAAAGATGCAGGACTAAAAACAACAAAGCAGCAAATAACAATATAGGGTATACTTTTTTGCTGGTGGGCCATTCCATGCAAACTCCAGGAGGTTTTGTCTGTGTGTGTTGGTAATAATGAGAAAATGAGCTTAATTCTCGGTTTTGTTTTGCCAGTGGAGCTATTTAAAGTTTGCCGGGTGTTGTAATGAAAAACGTGTCACAGCACAAAATGTGATTCTTAGAGGTCCATAAGTTTGTCAGGGCCTAAGTGTTTGTAGATTTGTTGGTAGGGATATATTTGTATGTATTTGAGTTATAGTCTTGTCTCAGAAAACATGCAACTACTTTCATTTTGGCAAAATACCCTTTTTTTTTACTGGAGACAATTTTTGGGAGCGTCATATATCCAAAAGTAAACACGTATGCAGTGTCATTTTATTTGCAAACAAATAAACCCAATTAACAGATTCCTTCTTCTTTTTTTTCTAAGTTGATCAATGATTTATGCAGTAATAAATTAAACCCTGTTTAAAAAGTGGAATAATCCACAGTGGCCATACTGGTAATTGCAATTAGACTCTCCCATTTTTGATTATAGGTATAGGTATTTTTGATTATCAGGTATGTAAAGCTGTATGAAGTTAGATAGTAGGAAGAGATGCATAAACAAAACCCACTGAGTACCAAAGCTAAAACTTTCTAGAAAACATTCACAAAGATTTTTGGCTTGTGAAATCACATTCGGTGCCCCCATAACTTTGATCTCTACCAGCAATAGGAAATGGAAGATGAAGCAAAGCTTTTCAGGAATTTTACATCTTATAATTGTCTACCAACACACAGAAAAATATAAACCTCCTGGAGTTGGCATGGAATGGCTTTTGTTATTCAGTCCAATTTTGAGTGTTCCAACATGGAAATACAGTATGGCTTCATTGCACTTATTCAACTCTAAGGGGGACACATAGTATATCTTCTGTGTATTCTAAATACAATATTTTAAGGAGTGCTGAATGAATAAAATACACATAAAAATTTTTTTTTAAAAGAACTGTTTCTGGGAAAAAGCCCCTGTGATATATTAAGCTCCAGAGTGAGGCAATGTTCAAACCATCTACAGAATCCATACAGTGTGTTCGAGGTGAAGTCTGAAAAGCTTAGGTAAAGCTAATGAAACGACAAATTAGTTCATGATTATCACTGTTTGATTTCATACCTCATTGCACTACAAATTACAATGAGGTATGAAAAGTTCTAAAATTTAAAAAATCATGAGGAAAAACTGGATACATGCCACAAACTAAAACTCAATGCAATGTGTTTGCTCTGCAAACTGGTCAGTTTAAAAATGCATAATAAGAATAAAGGCATAATTTTGTGATGAGAAAGAAGTGTCCTTCTGAAGACCATATGGCCAGTGTCATACTTGTGTGTAAGACATTGAAATAAAACCAAGCAATCATATAAATCTGTAAATAAAAAATGCAGAATATTCAATAGAATATTATTATAATATATAGTATTAAATTAATGCAATTAATTAATTAATCCTTCCCCCTAGAACCACAAATTTCACTCCCAAAATCAATAAGTCATTTCTGTGAGTGGTTTTAAGGGGAAACTGCTGGAAAGGACCAGGGTGAGCACAAATCAAACTGCAGTCAGATTATAAAATATTCTTCAGTGTTTTATAATTAATACCCAACTTTACCGACTGGAATAAAATATATATACTGTATAGAATGTATTTTGTCTTAAAATAAATCTGCCCCATTTTTCGTGGATGTCTAATCATATGTATTGAATGTGAACAATTTGATTCAGAATCATTCAGATTTTTTTAATTTATTAAAATCTATCTAATACTGTATGCTCTCTTTTTTTATTGTCACATTAACAGTGCCAGAATTCCTCACTAAAAAACCTGGGATTTCACTGTGCATTAGACATTTCAGCCCAAGCACTTCCAAAAGCTTCCACACATTAATCAAAGACAGAGGCAACAACTTGAACTTCTACCATCTGGACAGCAGCCTAGCTCTCATCACAAATTCAGCAAAGTCAAGTATGCACTTCACCCCGAGAAAGAAGCTTTATCTGAAGCCCGAAAGGAGTATAAAAAACTACATGTAAATTTGTCACATACAGTACATTAATCTACAGACACTGAATACACATGTACCTGTGTGTTAAGCAAGATTTGATGCAGGCATACTGTACATTCAAACACCTGCCACATATAAGGATTAATATACAGTAATATGGCATCATATAAAATAAAAAAACAAGGAAAAACTCATGGCAGGCACACTGCTGAATGTCTAATGCATGCATATACTGCATGTCCAGATGAATTACAGGTCATCTTTGCTCACTGATATCTTTAGATATGGGGGAAATCAATGGTCCACTGCACATCTGATTAATTGGTCCTGATTTATCTCCGCATGATTAGTTGTGCCCCTTTACTTTAAGCACCATGGCAATTTAACTTTATAATCATTGACGAGACGGAGTAATCATCAGAGAATCATTAGCCCCTTACTGCTGGGAACAAGCCAGACAGTACAGCATATTCTTTCCCCAGCAGATGGCAATAAATAACCTTGTAAAGTGAGAGAAGGCAGCTCACACCAGCTCAGCTGATGCACTCCTCCCTGTCTCTCTCTGATGCTCACTCCCAGCCCTGTTTTACAGCTCTAGAAACCTGGGGACAGTGCACCACTCTTTATTATTTAACATTTGAAACTACAATGTACCGTGTGATTTCAGATTTCATTGACACACCACAGTCATGTACAATCACTTAGAGGATTGACGCGCTCAGAGATGCTCTTTTGCATACCACTTTTGTAATGCGTGGTTAATTGAGTTACTGTCACCTTCCTGTCAGCTTTGACTAGTCTGGCCCTTCTCCTCTGACCTCTCTCATGAACAACGCGTTTCTGCCCAAGAACTGCTTCTCACCGGATGTTTTTTGGGCCATTCTACTCTAACCACCCTGTCTGACACCAACAATCATTCCACGGTCAATGTCACGTAGACGTGACATCATGGGATGCAGATGCTTAGATCGTGCAACATATTACAGTACATTAATGGTTACACCCAAGTTACAGCATAGCATTATTTTGAACCCTTCTTGTTATTCAAGTTCATCTCTGGGGGAAAAATAATAATACTGGCAGACCATGCAAATAAGAAGACTGGCATGTGAGAACAATTCGAAGCTGTCTCGCTGTGCTGTAAAAGGATGACAGTCCTAGCACTGAATATACACAAAGCCTCTGCCAGTTCCTGTCATTGTAGCATTCACTCACGACTGCCTGAATATAGTATGCATTTGCTGCACATTCATGTAGGCACACAAATGAACACGCCCTACATTCTTTGCTCCAATCCAGTGACAAGGGCCTGGCCTCTCAGCTAGCCGCTGGGCTGCAGGAGGACCAGCAGTTAAACTATCACTGGCACTCTCCCATCACCAGCCCCCAGGGGGCCAGTCCACACAGGTGGGCGAGCGTGACTCAGCCAGAGCTCAGGGGCAGCACGTGACCCCAGTCACTCCAGAGAGGACAGGGAGACAGGGAGGCACTGACAGCCCTTCAGCGGAGAGGGGTTCGCATTGAGCGACCTGCCCAAAACCACCGTGTGAGGGTCACATTTTCAGAGGAACTAAAGGTTTGAGAATGTCATTTGTGAATGTTTGAGAATGTCATATTGTCTGCAGAGATGGTTTCTTTTACCGTCAGTACACATTGTAAGAGAGGTTGAGTACAAAGCGCTACAGACATTTGAGCGTTGAAGCAAAAGCTGACATTTAAATGCTATTTTTTTTCCCCACATGCCATTCCCTCATGGTTTCCACTACACTGTATGCAGCTACTCAATTCCATGCCAGATATAAGCCGCGGAATTTTATTATATATATTCCACAAAAAAGATCATTACACTTCAGAGTAAACCATAATGCAAAATGCTTTATACTGATATAAATTCAATCACAATGCAGAAAGAAGCACTTAATCATGTAACTATTCAGTGGGTATTACTCAGATCATAATAACATTATTTCTGCAAGGCTTCCCAGGAAAATTTGCCTTGCCAATGTTTAACTTTAATATAGGCCTACTATTTGTTCAAATAAGCTTATATTCAACAGCAAGAATCAACAGCCATATCGCACATTCCCATTTATTGTCATCACATTATAAAGTTTACAATGGATAGGTTATGTAGGAATAAATAGATATTGTATAACCTGCCATGTCAGGAACAGCCTCTGGCTCTGCCCTGTCCCTGCTTCAGAAGCACCGGGCCCTACAGGGGGGCAGTGTTCACAGTGGTGACTGAAGAGGCCCAATTGGAGGTCCAACATCGGGGAGGAAATGAATTGTACAACCGATTATGCTTTTTACCCGCGCCCCAGGGGTACAGTGCCAGCCACTGTGGGTCTGTCTAGATCAAAGGGTGCAGTAATAACGCTGTACAACAGCCTAGGATATGCCAGGTTTGAAGATTGACAATCTGTGATCTGTAATTCTCAGAAATACTGTTGTCTGGCACATATGAGTTCAGATCAACTGTTACCATGTATCATCTGCACTCAAATACAGAACATTTGTGCTTTATTATTGTTACTAAATAATAGTACTATTATTATTTGTCATACTGCATACCTTTTGTTTTCTTTGAGGTTATCAGATTGTGTTGTGTGTTATCTCTGAATATTTTCATTCTGATTCTAATTTCCCAGACTGCACCCTTCTCAAGCTTTTGCGGTCAATCTGACACCTGGGCATAGCAAATACATTAAGTCTAGTTGGAAGGAAGGAAAAGGAAGGAAGGAAAGGAAGATCTTTACAAAATGACTATATGTTAGGCTAAGTTTAAAATACAATGACTATACGGCCTTGAACATATTGATGGGAATTATGTTTCTTGGTCTTGGAATAAAGAAGCAAAAGGTGTCATACGATGCTGAGAGTGGCATTCCTATCGACCACCAAATCATACAGAGATGTGGCAGTTTGACCATTTTGACCATTTATAACTGGTCGTACACATATGGTGGAAGAAATTATATTCTCACAGTTAAAGCAGTAAAATCTGATCAGAAAAACACCCGTATATGATTCCTGTTGGGGAATAATTTAGTGCTGGGGGTCCATTTAATTGAGCATACTGTAGCTATATCATTAATATGCTTTGTATGACAAACCATCTCAAGGGATGATCACTCTTTCTGTGCACTACAAAGAAGCTCCACATAGAGCAAACCCCTTAAGATGCAGTGTACTTTAATAGAGCAATACACAGGAGGCTTCAGAAATAGCAACACACTGCTACAGACAAGTAAAAAAACACTGTCAGTCTGGTGCAAATAATTACCAATGCAGAACAAAGGAATGCCTACAGCTGGATAACGCTTTTCCATTCCCTAAGACCGATACAATATTAACACAAGAGAAATAAGTAGGTGCTGGATATACTGTATGATTCATTATCATGATATGGCTCAAACAATGAGTTAATGCAACTACCACCCTAAGCATGTTGCTCAATTATTTCAGTGATTAAACCTGTTTTATACATAATTTAGCGGTTTATGTGTTATGTAACTTTCATGAACCTTGAATAAAATTGCCAGAAGGACAGAAGTAGTATAAGATTAAGATTAAAATGATTTCACAATTTGAAACATTTTAGTTGGGCACTATCCTCTAGCTATATCCTTATCTTCCTTCAGAGAAGATGAGGCCTGATAACACCTGGCACCTAAAATAAGTGGCATTGAATGAGCAACATATCAACATGTAACAGTGCCTAAAAACCTTTCCCATAAAGGATGGTAGAACAGCGACCCCAAAGGGAACAGATTTAGGCAACAAAATGGCCACTGACGGATGGGGTGATTTGACTCCGGAGGGGAAAGCAGAAGGAGCCGCCTCCCATCCACATTCCCCGCTGATGAATGTGCACTGTCTTGTTAGGTAGCTTTCACCTCGCCGCATAGGAAAGACAGCAGGATCAATAATGAAATCCCGCTTCCCTGGCAAAGGTCATTTAGATTTAACGATTTGATACCGAGCAGTTTGATGCTGGAGGAGTAGAAAGGGGGGAGAATAAACAGGCCATTATTCTGGCTCTTAATCATTCTCCTCAAATCATTCTTTTGCTTTTTTGAGGCCAGCCTTCACCGTGTTCAGTTTAAAGCGAATGTAACTCAACACAGTGGGAATTCTCCCTGGCAGACAAAATAATTGGCAATAAGACTGCGTGTCATGCGGGAACACAATGGCTATGACTCAGAGCTGAAACGTGAAGAAACACCCTAAATTCAGAGCGCCACATTTCCTATGCACGCATTTCAGTATAATTCTGTAAACCCCTGTTTTAAAGGTATGTAATAATAACAGCCCCACGAAAATCTGACAAAAATTTTTTTTTAAAGAGTAAATTTAAATTTCCAAAAGGTTCTTATGAAAAATAAGGGACAAAAAGTATTATAGGGGTAAGTGTATAAAAACCTAGTGAGTATACGGCAAAGAAGATCCTAAATATTCAGGCACTCCAGTGGAATAAATCTAAGTCTTTAATGTGGCAGCCAGAACAAGAAACGCAATGTTTCATGCTCTGCCCGTCACAATACAGTTTTCATTTTTATACACTACCTTTTGATCCTTTTCCCCGAAGCCATTTTAACTTGTAAGAACCTTGGAAACTCAAATTATGATGCCGTTATATTTTATATACAGAGGCATTTCATTTAGTCCAGGTGATGCAAAATAGCACAGGAATTTAAACTTGTTATAAAATGTGTTGTAAACTGTGCCCACTAAAGCAGGCTCATGATCGAATTCTCCATTTCACTTTTCCAGCTAACACAACTGCTTTTCCAAGGACAGTACTGTAATGGACAGTCTCACATATCTTACTGGACCTGCAGCATCTAATACAGAACATGGAACAACTCCACCACCCAGTCAATGGCAAAGGATAGTAAAGTAATAATACTCGCTTAGCCCACTGCAACATGAGATCATGAGAAAAGCCGTCATGTAGGCATACACTACTTGCAACAGTGTTGATCAGAGACTTTATGCCTTAAGGACCAATTATGTTTGGGCAAATTAGATTTTGTATGCATATTGAAAATTGAAACTGATTTATAAAACAGAGGAAGGCTTTCAATCACTGTTCTTTGTGGCCGGCTTTTCCTCTTCCTTCACCACCCCATACCTGTACTTTATAATTACTGAAATGTGTTTGAGAAGTCACCCGCCTGTTGACAAGCTAGCCCCAGGCATTCTTATGCTGCTGCGATGCTGTTTGCTTGTGCTCCTGGGAGCAGGCTACTCTATTTGTCCCAAGTGCACTACCGGCAGTACAACACCGTCCAGGGCCTCATCACAGATTGTGTGCAATGAAGACTGATGGGATAGCAGGCCGCTCTGACTGTATATACGGTTAGAATGGAAAGAGAGATGGGAAATCCCTAGTGATGCGTTTAATCTCACTTCTCCCTGCAACCTCCTCCTCCACCCCCACCCCAAGCCAATAACACACCACTGAAGACACACACTAAAACAACCCACACACTTGACTGGAAACCATTCAATTAGTCTTACAAGAAGAAACAAATAATAGAGGATTAGAAGGCCTTACCAAGGCTTTTTGCTGACAACAAATACAGCTGATATCTCAAACTAGATAACCTAAACACTTAAACTAGTGTAATGCATGATGGTGGATCTGGGTGAGGATACACAGGCAACCCTCATACCAGCAGTAATATTATTACACCAAAATTTAGGAATAAAAAACAGACATCCCAAACTGAGAAAATAGTTTTTCTATTCACTTGGCTGAGGAGCATTTTGATGGTTTATTTTCGGACTTGACCTCCGCCTAACCACCTGAATGCCGTCACAACTTTGCCGCCCAAATATTACAGTTTCTACCAACTTGAGGGCACAGTATGTCTCTAGCAGGCTGACAGTGACAAAATAAAAGGCCTGAGAGGCAAGCTATGTCATAATCAGAAGAATATGTGATGAATATGGATTATTTGAAGATGTCGATGGGATTGGATTTTGAGGTACAGCACTGCAGTGTAATGATGGCCAATGATCCTGCACTTCCACATAAAGTCATGCTGCCCTTGCTCTCAGCTACTTATGTGCACATACTTAATCAACATCATGATTTTAATAGCACTTCACCTGATGTGCAATATAGTAAAATATGAAATTTGTCAGACACAGATTGCGAATAGGCCTATGCATTGAAAAGAGACAAGCAAAGTAATAGTTTATATGTACAAGCAAGCAAATGAGGAGACAAGAAGGACAGTACCTTCAAAATAGCTATTTTCAATAAAGCTGAACAGAAAGCAACAGATTACCCACGTAAGTGCTCATGCATGAAAGGAAAAGAGCTGGAGAGAAAGTAAAATCCGGGAAGAAATGCAAGTAAGCATGCACTGTAAACGCAAACAGTATGACTCACTCATAAGAATAGAGTGCACCATAATTGAAGATTGGGCAACAGTTAGCTCAGCATGAAACAAATGAGTACACGGAACTAGAATGCTAGTTTTAACTGGCATGGTTCTATTTGGCTGACTCATAAGTACATTACATAATTGTTTTAATTTAGCAAACTTACATTGAGGTCATGTACAGTATGAGCACACATTCTAGCATTGGCTCAATGCAACAAATTCTGAAAAAACTAAGAAACTGTAGCTACCCTCTTTGAGCGTGTCAATACAATGTTTTCTGAAGAAATATCCATAAATACAGTATGAAATCTACAGATTGAACTCTGTAGGAGTTCTAGGACAGTATTAGTTGTTTGTGCATCCATACTAAAATGTACTTCAGTGTTTTGTTTTAATTCATGCTCATTGGAGGATTTCAGTAATGCCTGTTCTGGAGCTTAACTTAACGTTCACTTCAACCTTCGTCCTCTTCATTCCGAATGTGTAGAAAACTGGACTCATAACCCCATGGTTGTAGGTTCGATTCCCAGGTAAGACACCTGCCACTATAACCGAGCCATTGTACTTATTGTGCCTAAATATCGAGTTGTACCAATTAATACTATGTCAAAACAGTTGAGTCATTCTAACAAAGAATGTGATCATATAAATAAAGGTATACAGAATTCAAATGAAATAATACATTGTAATAATATTGTTTTCAATTGACTTACTTTTGTTGTAAAGTGAACAAACAGCTAAAACTCTGCTGACAGTACTGAGTACACAAGGCAATGAAGTCTGCTTCCTTTGTTTTTAGGTTATCAGTTTCCACAAAACTTTTGAGCAGACTGAACTAATTTGGGTCTACAGCGTGGGTCTCAATCAGGAGGAGACAGCTCTCTGGGCATAGCCCAACGGATCAGCCCTCTTAATTTTAATGAGCGTTATAACTAGAGCTACCATTTGCTTAGCTGACTGGACAATGATGATACGAACTAATGGAAAAATGTATCAACTCTGATTAATTGAAGGTTGCTTTGTTAAATATTGTTGTAGGATTTAATATTTAACAAACCCTTCCAGCCCACAGGCTTCTTTCATTTGTGCAGCCAGGTCCTTTTCATTATCACCCAAGGCCACATCATTTCAGTGACTTCTCTGCTAAACTGCTTTTAAAATGATATTTTGAAATACCATTAACTTGATCAGTCAAAGCATTTTTCAAGAGTGACCTGCACTTCTTACATAATATTCAACAATGGGATCGATCCGGCGAAACAGCACATTGACTGACTAAGCGTTTGTAGTGGTAAAGGTTGCCCCCTGGTGGCACCTGCAACCTGCTCCTAAGTCATCCCTCTGACTGGTGGAGAAGGGCACAGGTGATTCCACTCAGCTCACTTCCTCTACCTGAGGTCACAAGCATTCCCATCACCCGCTGCTGCTCAAGCCGGGGGCTGAGCCAGAGGCTGTTGCATTAGAGGCGTTATCTAACAGTACCATATGTTGGTGTACACTCATGCTGAGTCAGGCGCCAATGCAATTTAAAGTGAAACAGCTCGAAAAAAGACTGCCTATTTCTCATGTTGCTATGACAATAGAATCACCGATTTATAGCCCAGCAGGAAACAGCTCATGAAAGCAATTCCAGAAGTACAGGTGGAGTCATTAAGGCCTTAAGATAAAGCCTTGCACAATGACCTGATTTATAATTTTACACTAGGATTCATCTCCTCACAAATCTTAGCACATTTATTTTAGCACAGCACCTATTAGGGATGATTCATAATCTTAAAGAAACATGCATACGATAACACTAAATTTTCCTCTCTTTTTTGTTCTCACAGGTTAATTGTTACCATTACCACATCAATTTAGGTATAAGCATAGATACACAGTCTGACCTCTCAGACCCAAACAACAAAATCTGCTTCTAACCATGAATGACACAGAGAGCCAGGCTGCCCATCTCATTAAATACCTGTCCATCTCAGTACAGCATCATGTGCAGCAAATAGGACAGGTCCATGACAGGTACAATATCTACACACATGCTTAAATGTCACCGTTTTACAGTTTCAAAGAGGTGACTCCAGTTCAGAATACATTTTGAGGACAGAGGCTCTGACCTCTGCTGAGGGACCCTATTATGGAAGAGTCCATTAAGATTTGCTTATTGTATTCACACAAAGGCCTATCTTTATTCTGACACTGCCCCCGCCATGACTCAGAGGCTCCTTTCTGCAGAGACTACATTGTCGCCATTAAAGGTTAAGGAGAAGGACACCTCAGGTATTTTTTGTTTTTTTTAAAGAAAGAAAACAGATCAGGGTAATAATGCCTAAATTATTTAAACCCATATTTCTTGCATACAACCAGCAAGATAACAGCATATGGATCCTTAAACAACACTCTTAATAGTAAAAACAATTATAGCACCTCACATTAAAATATTATTCGTACACATTCTGTAATCCATTTATGGAACTGTACTTCTTAACAGGGGCAACTGATGTCGAGCACCATCTTGCTAAACGGTGCAACAAAAAGGGTCCCAGCAAGGTTCTGGCAGAACTCACAATGCTACAGTTAGTACGCACAGTTCATAATAATAAGAGGTGCCCGCATAATGAAAGCCACAATAGCAACAATGACAATATCAAGCAAAAGAATTGAACCGGTCACTTGAAGATGACTTGGCAAAAATATAGTGGAAAGCTCACTCCAGCCAATGTGTCATTTTCATTACAATTCTACACAAGTAAACATGGCAGACATTAATCTATGTCTCTGTGATATATTACTGCTGTGGAACCCACCCAGCCGCACTTGGAAATGGAGCCAGCAGGGACAGCAGGATAGTGGTCTGGACTACAACAGTGACATCATACTGTGGGAACAAAAAGACCGGCCATGTTCCCAGGCAGCAGGCCATGAAGACGCGCCATGTTCCCAGGAAGCAGCCCATAAAGATGGGGAGATACAGACAGATGGCCGGAGCTGGAAGGCTGACCTCTAAGATGCGTGGGAAGAGCCCACACTTCTGCCCAGGTCCACAGGTGCCCTTGAGCGGCACATCCAGAGCAGTGAGTAATGTGTGCAAGCACACAGCATCGGACAAAAAACCAAAGAGGGAAACATTCATTTAACCAGGTGAGTTCTCCACAGGGAAAGCACAGTCTATCATCCAGTCAGGGTTAGTTAAAGGAAGGAAAAGAGTCGAATAACTCAGGATACCTTGTGACAAGGCCCATCTCTTACAATGTAAATCACACAGCTCTGACGCAAACAGTTCTGCTGAGGACATGTCAGATCATTACTATTCATTGGCCCTGTTACACATAAGAGCTTCGCCATCAAAGACACACACAGACACACACATACTGAACAATGCTGAAAGAATGGGAGCAGGAGCTTTTGCATTGTTGTCTATAGCTTTTGTGTACTGTACTGTACAGTATTTAACTTATTTTAACTATTGCGATGTACCCAACTCATATCTATAACAACTAATTTCCCAATTATGGATAATTTAATATGCACAAAACACTTATTTAAGGTTGTGTATTATTGTGGCTTACAAATAAAAGTGATAATGAATCAGTGTCTTTACATTCTCCCAAGCACAGTGTAAATGTATACCTGACATTCATGCAACAAACAGTTATGATGTTAAAATGATGAAATGATTTACTTAATAAACATAATTCACTTAAAGGTACGACAGGTAATTTCGGACTCCTAACGGTCAAGAGAGGAATTGCAACAACAAACAACCTCAAACCACAATACTTCCCACAGTCTATGAATATAACGTGTAATATAAAGCATTATATTCAAAAATTTGTCAAGCTAACTACAGCTAATTTGCTTGTTGCTACCGATAACAAACTGGTATGGTTTTAGAATTAGATATGTAGTCACTTGGATAATAAGCAATAGTATACAGAGTTTCAGTGATCACCTGTCTGGAGTGCAATTTGGGCGGCTACACGAAAATAAGCCCCCACGCCATTGGCTGTGGCAGTTAGAACCAATTTTTAACCAATGAGCTTGAATACTTGTACAGCTGCACAATGTTTTGATACATCGTATCGGCCCAACAAATGTACACTTTCAAACCCGAATTTAAGGACTACTAACACAGGCAGAAGGTGAGTCAACATGTCAGTGAGCTTTTTTCAATGATAGGAAGGCATTTACAATGGTCTTGTAACAATGTTTTAACACAAAAATCTTACCTATTGTACCTTTAATAAACGCAATACTCAAACCGCAACTCCCTCATCAGAATGCTAAATGTACTTTTACAATTTAATGACAGCATTTAAATAACTATCAAAAAAAGCAACAACCTTCTTTGTATGAAGGTGACCTGACTATTTAAAGTGTGCCTTTGTGCTGACATTGCATTTAGGAATAAACATCAAGAGGCCAAAAAGATCTGCAAGACATGAGGTCAATTGGCAGACTTTGTTCAGACAGGCAAAAGTTAGAGGCACTGTGAACAATTAGCCTGAGCTAATGCAGCCAGGCTTAACCCTGGAGACATACCGCATACATTTGCATGCTGAGGGGAGAAGACAAGCCCATGACCCTCTCTCTTCAGTGCTGGCAGTGAGATTAAGGCTTTCCTTCACTCTCGCTGCATGCATTTCAGAACAAAGAGGGACATTAATGAATGAAGATTTTTTTACAAAAAAGACCACAAAGGTCAACATTTGGCATGGGTCATAGTTGTTCAGCGGTTGTGTGAAATCGCTCGAGGACCCAGCATTTATAAAATGAATCCTTCACTGAATAACTCCGCAGCAAAAGCGAATAAATAAATAAATAAATTCTACAGAGGGTCTGAGAGGGATTAAAAGTGACAGTTCTGCATATCTTAGTCTTCAGCAGTTTTCAAGATAGTACTACACAGGCAATCTGCACCTATTAAGGCCTTCAGCCTGCACTGTAATTCATGGGAGGAATTCTCTGCACTTCAGTGTAATTATGACAGGACTGGATAAGAATAGAGAAAAGGTCTGGCGATTGCTGTAGGGACCACAAGGAACCACTAACACAAATGAAGAGAGAATAAGTATGTTCAGTCTACATCAGTGTTTCCTATACACTGAAATTGTGGAGCATTGTCACTCCAGGAAAGAGGAGCACGGTCACTCCATATGCACCTGACCCTCTTCTTAAGCTGCATGCGTCATTCTGGGACTCCCTCTTGTTTGAACAGTTGGCATGTCAAACTTTGAGTTGTATTGCCAAGCACAAGCTGTTGTGCTTACCTCCAAGTCCAAGCTCTCCAATACAGATAAAATCTTGAGCAGACACTCAATCAAGCCAGTGACAGACATTGCATTATTGACAACTGAAGAGAAGGATTGTGTAGAAACACTCTGAGGTAAATCGATGATGGCACTCTCCGACAGATTTGTTTATTTGCTTTAATTAATATTTTACCAAAAGGATAATGAATGGAATAACGACAACTTCAAAAAAATGACCTAATAGTTAATGCTATACCTATATATGTCAATTCCCATCCTAGATGTATCACCCGCTAGCTAGGAAACTATCATTAGCTAGATAGCTAACTTGCTAGATAGATTAGCTTAAGTAATTTTTACTTTGATATTGGCTGTAATTAGCGAGCACAGAATAACAGTTATTCATTTGTAATCATCAGATTGATAACAGTAAATAAAACAGATCTAAGTCCTTTTTCACAGTAATGCCACAATCTTTTTTCTCAATTAAAAGAAATGTACGCGCCCACCTTGAGCCAATGCTCCAGCAAAAACAAAGAAAAACATGGTATATGAGGTACATACTGTGCATATTTGTGCCATTATTAAATAATTCAATTTTGCACTCGACAGGAGTTCCGCAGGGATCAGTATTTGAAGCCAGTATTCCTCACAGGCCTTTGTATGACTTTTGTGTGATATTACTGCTCGTGGTTTTTCCTACCACATGCCAAAATATAATTTTTTGTGGGGGTTACAAAAATGTTGCATTGCATTTCAGTCTGTGGTGTTTTATACACCATTTGTCCTGTCCCAACATATCCTAGCCTTTTCCCATGCTATGGTTCAGCTTGGCTTGAAATTAGATCTAGGTGTGCATCTGGATGACGAGACATTGTATGAAGCAAAAGTGTATACAGAAGAACTACAATTTAAACGATGAGAACAAGTGATAATACAAATAACACAATATCATACTTGGATGTATCTGCACCTCTCAGCGGATATTTGGCTGTATTAAAGATTGAGAATAATATTGGTAATATGGTGCCAAATGTAGCTTGAGCGTTCTTTGAGCATATCTGTGGAAAATACACTGCACATGGGAAATGAAACAAGCTATCAAAACATCAACAAATTTTCCAAACATTCTCTGCTGCTCCTAATTTTTCCCTTTACTCCTGACTGGACACAACAGTATCTGGATGAATCATTGGTTATGTTATTAGTTTTGAATGAGCTAAAAGGTTTTGCATGTGCCAAAAGGTCTTAGTAAATCACCTTGACCTGATTCTGATAGTATTATTGATAGATACTGTAGATGCCAGATATATTCTCAAAAAACATGATATGACATTGGTTATTGTTCTTTATATTATGAAACATTGGATATAAATATTGGACGGAATATGAGACCAACAATTTTCTTGGATTAAAGTGCCCTGAGATTAACGTTATTAAATTACATTTAGCTGCCCACTTCTGACTTTCACTGCACCAAGAAATAAAGGTGAACCACTGCTTACTGAGAGTTATTTAATCTGACCTTAAACATTTGACTGCTTTTTTAAATCAAATGTAAATCTGATTAGGCAAATGGAAAAGGCAGGGGTAGAGAGAAACCCTGAGGCATAGTTACCACTGCAAATGAAAAAGGCAACTGTATATCTTACTTATAATAAAAGGCAACCGTCTTACTTTTAAGAAACAAAAACAAAACAGTTACACAGAGCCTGGTCACCATGACTGAAATTAATTTTACGGAAAAAAAACAAAAATGTGGAACAGAAAAAACTTTTTTTTACATCCAACCTTTTAGATTTATCCTTGTAAATGGTTGAAATGAAGAAAAGCAGTCTCAGTATTAGTTAATTAAATGCACATTTCACAAACAAGAAGAAGAAGCAGTTGATGTGTCTGGAGAGCTGGTTTTGTCAGAGGAGGTGGTTTCTGAATGCTGTGTGATAAGGAAGCGTCGGGCCAGACAGACCTCCACATAGATTCCACAGCAGGCCCACTTTTCTTCTCATCCAAGAACACAGTTTTATTCATCTCAAAGACTGATTCAAAGGCTCAAAGCCCAGCAAGCAGAGCGACGATTTAGCTTTCCATTCAGGTTAATTACACCAGGCTCTACCCATAGACTTAAGCATTTTATTTATTATTCCATTGAACAAGTATGCTGCTGATTATGTTGTTTATGTGAAGGCCTTTTTGAAAATTGCGACAAATGCAAATGCACTCATCTCTCCAACGCCCGCAGTACATAAAACCGCTTGATCAAGAAAAAGAGACAAACTGCAGTACAGTCCCACTCACAAGAACTTCCTGCGTGCATACAGAGATGGGGACAAACTATCTAAAACATTTATGCTTTCAAGGCCAGCATACATGTGTGTTGTACATATATAACATACACATTAAGTTTTTATGAAAATCAATTCCGCATCTCTGGAAAGGCAGACATATGCTGTTTTATGTAGAGTATAGAGATTGTCCAATCCACGTCCTTCAGTCACTTGCACCACCATTTCTAATGCTGAGGGGCGTCTAAAAACATTATCGGACAGAGACAATCCCAGGCTGGGTGCCCAGGTGGTGCTGCCTGAAGGTACCATCCGTCTCATCATACCACACTAAGCCTGATCAGTACTCATACAGGGAGATAACGGGCCAGCAGGAGCCTCTGAACAAGTTCAAATAGATACCACACCTAAAGAGCTGCAGAGGAGACTGGGCTGCCAAAAGTTGTGATACAGTAACTGTGACAGACCAGACCAAACTGGATTCTCTACTTATCAACCCATTTGGGATACATAAAGTGGAAACCCGTATGTATGGTATTGCTCATCTCTTCTTTCAAGGTTGTTTTTGAAAAATGGAAATTAATCTATACTGTCATAATGGGGGCATTTTAAAAAAAACGAGAAGTTCATCACTCATTCTATTGAAGCAGAAATATTCTTTCTGTCTGTGGGAAGCCATTTTCTGGAGGGCAGGAGAACAAGGAGAGCCTGCGATGACACTTGTTCACTCAGGCAAGCTGAAGAAGCTTATTAACATGATTAATAAGCACACATCTATCCAAGCAGCGCATTAGATAAAGATGCTTCAGTTTGTCAAGATACATTTAGTAAAGTTAGTAAAGTCTAAACCAAATGCTAGTGTTTGGCATTCTGGATACCCAGGGTAAAAGCTCTGATTGAAACTGGTTGGTTGTTTGACAATAAGGAGAGGGACTATGCAGTTAAAATGTGTGCTGGAAGCCGATAAGGCATTCTCTTGATAACGCAGGGCAGAGTGAAGCGTAGCCAATTAGGACAAGCAAAGAGATTCTGCTCCAAAGCCAATCGTCTGCTTTCCAGATGATGGTAGCACCTTTGGCACTGGCAGCGGCACAGCAATACACAGGCTAATCTAACACCAAGCAGAGGCATAAACATACTTAATCCATAATGATACTTTCCCCAAAATGTAACTATTGTTTCCATTGCAATATTTCAGGAGGTTGAGATAATACGTAGACATATCTTGCGTATAATCATTTTCATAATCCAACAACAATTTAAAAAAAAAAATGTATTTCCTGCTTACATTTCCAATGTGTCACTGGGATTTTGCACTGGTGCAAAGTCAACTATGACTGAGAAATGCAAACAGTCAAGAATAGCAGCATTGTTGCAGATTCATTATATTACAGGTACAGGTGCAATTTATTTTTTCAAACACCCTTAACCCCAATTTATTAGACTAACATCAAGACCTGTCAAAAGCATTAGCACTCTAATGCTTTCATACAAGAACCTTGAATAATGGATTTATGATGTTAAAAAATGTCTTTCAAACTTAGTCAGAGGAAATACTAAATCCTGTATCTTCACTTGGATTCAAAAAACATTTTTTGTCTATGTCAGTTCACGGTAGTTTTGTTCTGAGAATAGTTCCACATTTAAAATGTTCGCCCACTTCACTATCTGATGGAGCAGATACTGTCCCTGTATGCTGACATTCTCCTGTTGATGACAAATTCCTATAGCTTTCTGTAGCTGATCCTTGGCCTTCCACCAGCCTTTCCCAACAAACTCTGACTAATACACTTCCTTAAAGTGTCTTCAGCCTAATGAGCTCTCGTTACTCATGTGCTTTTTCACCATACTTTATCTGCTTTCTTTAGATCATTGTCAGAGGCATTGCTGCTGTGAAATAGGACCCAATCAAATTAAAGGACTCCTTCAAACTGAGAAACACTTTTCACTCATGGTCGTGTCATCCAGTACCAAACCTGATATTACCAAGTTATGTTCCAACTAAATCTGCTTTGTGATTAAAAGGGGATGGCAGGTCATAGAACATACTGTAACCATTCAATGTTAAATAGCTACAAGCCTACTCTGATCCATGTTGGCATTTACTGTCTGCCTGAATGTCAGAAAACTAATGACAGACAAATACTACATAGGCACGTTCCTATGGCAACAGAGTACGTGAGAATAATTTTATCACTTAATGCCATCACCTTCAACCTGTTATGCTGCCTGGAGAACTGCTAAGAGAGACCTCTAATACTTCCCATGAACCAACCGGCCTGGAAAACAAGTAACCTGAATAATAACTATAATAACTGAAACTATGGTATACGAAACACCTTTCCATAGATTCCAAGACTGCTCACTCCAAAAAGTATTCATGAATCCCTACAATATATTGACATGCCACAGCTCCAGACAGCACATGTGTTTTTATAGTCATCTAAATGTATAGTTAAATATACAATAAGCAGAAATTGTCTGTTCTGCTTTGAAGAGAGGAAATGCTGCCTTGCAGTGGGACAAGCCCCTCTGACCACCACCAGACCCACAAGTGTCCCCATTCTCTTCCGGGCCTCCAAGACAGCTGATTTCTCTCAAGGTTTTGCTCTGAGTTTGTTTTTAAAATAAAGTTGCCTGGGTCACCACTTAAGACTCAAGAAATCATATGCAAAGGAAAGGAAAGATATATTGCAAAGGAACAAATGCTTTTGAGTTCCATTAATGCAGGTGAGCGTTTTCTCTAATGCACTGCCCTGACTAATTTAGTGGAAAATAAAGAATGAAGGTTCTCTCTCCACACAGGTGGAGGCAGATTTTACGACTGTCGGAATGATTCAGTCTACCCTTCTTGCATGGCAGTTTGTTCAGCTCTGAATAACAGATTTAAGTGTTACTTTTTCCTCTTTTCTAACATTATGACCTTGGTGGGAGTTCAGTGGAATGGAGAATGAAAAACACAGTTGGTTCCTTCAACTCAGCATCTCAGCACAGAAGGGTTGAATCAGCTCTCTCTTTACCCTCACTTATGACAATGTCGTCTTCAGAAAGATTGGCGCATAAAGCATTTATCTTTTAAAAAGTGTCAAATACAACACTTTGAGAATATAACGATATAACAAAGTGTGCCTACTGTATGACAATGTCTGCCCAAACTATTTTACTAGGCCTATACATTTTCTGAGACTCATTGTAACAAAATTGTTAGGGATGCATGATAATATTGGGGTTGTATCAGTATTGGCTGTTAATAGCTTAAGATCTCAGTATCGTTCTAATGCTAAGATTATAGCCAATATGATTGGCTGATATAATGGCACAACATGCCCAAGGGAGCGGACACATTTAATGCACCACTGATGCTCCAAATTAAAATGTCATGCTCAAACAGTTGCCAAACCATAGTAATCTCAAGCTCCTTCACATTTCTATCTATAATTTTCCACCAGTAAAACTTATAGCCATACAGTAAGTTCAGTACACAGTAGCTCTGTAGACCAGGGGTGTCCAATCATATTCAACATTGGCCCTTTTCAGATAAAAGATCGGACACCCCTGCTACAGCTTTTTGCAACAGTGCAAAACAGGAAGGTATCATAATTGGCTAATATGGCCAAACAAATATTATTGGCCTCAGAATTTCTATATCGTGTATCCCTAATTGTTGTTACCCCAGGGGTGAGTGTGATAAAAAGGAGTGCAACCCATCCCTTAAAATATAAAAATAACATTCGATATAGAAATCAATCAAAAGAATTGCAAAAAGTTGCACGCCAATTTTGTTAATGGCTTACATTAACAAGCATTTTATCCTCAGCAAAGGACTGCTTTCATGGGATCAGTTCGATTCCCAATTAAATGCCCTGCAATTATTATATTTACAACAAGATGCACCCAAGGACAAAAGATTATTAATTAAGGATTATATTACTGACATGCAATGCAACATGAGAATGTGATCACTGGGCCTCTATAATAATGCAGGATGCTGTGAGGATAACATTTGCCAGCACTCTAGAAACTAGTCTACCTCTGGAGAAGGGTTTTCCAAGATGAAAATAAATATAACTGCTAATCCTTTTTTTAAGTACATATTTAAGACAATATAGTTGATGACTTAACAGCAGTAATCAGTAACACAGACAAAAAAAGCTGCAAAGAAATGATCAAATCAGGAAGAACGTGTGTAGGGCTAATGGAATATTGTTCCATGCAGGTACCTGGTTCTCGTCGTGGGTGACCCTCATCTGCTCCTTCAGGACTGACGTGCGAGAGGCCTCTTCCTTCCGCATCACCCTCTCCTTCTTCAGCTCAGGGCTCCAGAAGGTCTTGATGCTGTTCATGGAGGAGCCCAGCTTGCCGTCCTTGACGTCCAGCTCCCTGCGGAGCAGCTCGTTCTCCCTCTGCATGTCCTTGAGCTGGGACTGCAGGTCCAGCATGGCGTTGTCCCGCACCTGCCGCAGGGCCGCGGGCACCTGGTGCTGGGGGTGGTGGTGCATGGACATGTCTCCGTACGAGAGGATCTCGGGGTGGGGCAGGCCCACGGAGGCGATGTTGGGGCTGCTGCCCATGGCCGTGACCCGGCCTCCGTACATGGCCCGGCTGGTGGCCCGGCCCAGCGTCATGGTGCCCTTCGGGTAGGTGGTGGAGGCCACCCCTTCGTGGTCGCTCAGGTACATGGGTCCGGAGGTGGCATAGGCGGCATTCAGAGACTGGATGTTTTCCATGGACAGCGTCTTACCACCACCTCCCCCGCTGCCACTGTTGGCTCTCCTGTGCCCGAGTCGGGGAGACCGGGGCAAGCGAGGGGACCTTGCAGGACTGCCCTCCATATGCCCGACTGTTCTCGCACTTCCATACATGGTGGGTGGGTTTTCTGTGCCCTTCAGTTATTCACGGGGAGAGATGTTTTCCTGATGCTGATGAGATGAGGCTCAGGGTAGGAACCTGTGTTATGTTACAGATTTATGTTGCACCCTCCTACTCTTGGTTACAGCATTCTTCACCCTGTCCAATGCACCTTGAAAGTAGAGCTAGAGGGGAAAAAGAAAAATTAAGTACTAAATATGAGCAGATACCTGATTGCACATATCTTTTTCATTACTTAAAAACAATAGTAATTTTCTAAGGAGGTACTAACAAAGCACAACAAAATGGCCAGTGTCAAGTGAGCCATTTACGAATGATTATAATGTATATGAGAGCAAAGAGAAATCATAAAGTTGCTTTGGTACCCTTGTGGATATTTTAAAGCCCTAAAGCATAAGCATCATGTGTTCTGAGACCAGTTTATCACCCCATTAAACAGCCTCAATTAAATGCATTGCCAACAGGCTATATTAAAAACCTAGGGCCTGGTTTACTAAGACCCTTGGCATGTACAAAACATTTTTGCACATAGCAAAACTAATAACACAACAAATGATTGGTGCAAAACAAATACCATGAACAATCACATGCTAAATGCAAAATCTTAGTAAATCAGGCCCTAAACGATGAACCTCATATTTGCCATGTATACTTCATTGACCTGATCAGAACTCTTCTTACTCTTACTTCTCATTGAATATAAAAAATTCTGATTAAAGTAAATAGCATAAATAAAGCCTGAATAGCATATAACTGCTCTACCTATTAACAGTTAAAATGTTCAAATGAATGGTATTTTTTAGAGCAAATGTATAGCACACACATCTGCTACATTGCTGAGTGGAAACTGTGGGTACGTTATACATAATATAATTAGGCTATATCTAACGCCAATGTAGGCTAAACAATTTGGTTTCTTATTAACTTTCATTTCATGAAGAGAAAAATGAAAAAGTACCATGGCAGTAACATGGCAGTGCTGTTAATTGTGAATTTTAAAAACAGAACAAACATATTCCCATTTGTGAGAGGCAGTGTTTCACTTTCAGAAAAAACTTTGTTGAACTTGAACTTCCTGCCCAATCCAAATTACATGCTACTGGTTCTGCTATTATTCACTGAGTCTCAAACACAAGCCTGTAGAAACCGTGTAGGCAACATCCCAGCTTAGGGGCAAGCAGCCTTTTATTTAATGGACAGGCTCATTAAACACCCACTGGTCACGGTGCAGTAATCACACTCACTGAGCAAAGACAAAAGTGACACAACAGAAAACAGCTTCCTCTTCACCTCGCAGACTACTGGTGAAGGGAACTCTCGCGTCTGCCAAACCGTAACTGTACCTTCCACAGGGCTACAGCTGAATTCTTTATTTTTACAGTTAATCTGGTGTTTTTGGAAAAAAACAAACACATTTTTTTAAAGCTGAACTGAAAAAAAACAATGTGCAAGGAACAGAAAGAAGTATCACTGCAGTTCATGTTATTTCTCATTTTCCCTTATCACAGAATTGCAAGATATGAATTCATTAGTCTGCGTGTGACGGGAACAGAGGCCTGGAAACGTACTTTGTTTAATGAAGTGGATATCAGAGTTTTCATAGCTCCCAGCTTAATTGTTGCTTCAGCTGGGGTTAGAAGGCTGGGAGGAATGGGCCAGCAGGAAATGATGTGTGGAGCAGCATATCACTCTGCCTCCTTCAGCCAGCAACAAAAACAGCCTAAATAAATCAGCCACAGCAAAACCTATAGTGTGTGCCCTTAGACACCACCATGCATCTTTTTTACCGTCTGGAGAAGGATGTCCAGTGATCAACTGGAAGTACATGTCATAAAATCAAAATCTGTTCACTTATTTACCCTTTTATTGCCATAGAATGTTTTCAGAAAACACAGTAAAACAACTGACCAGGTTGTAAGTAAAGAGTCATTGGATTTAACATGAGGAAAAGCCTCAATTATCTTGGGAAATCCCAGAGTCTCCTGAATTTAAGCCTTGGCACCAATACTCCTGCAAGTCATGTACTGTAAAATCCCTGCTTTCAGAGAACACCCCTGTAATAATGTAAAAAGGCACAAATTAAGGATTAAATGTGACACAATTTATGAATAAAGAGATTGTGGAAGATACTACACTCAATACTGAAATCTCCAGAATGACTAATGTAAACCACCCTTAACCCCTGCACCAAAATGTTGTCTCAGACACCTCACCGAACTGCAGTGCTGTACTGTGTGTTTCCCACAAAACTATTTTGCCAGTTTGTAGTATTTGCATATATTCATCACATCACTGAATGACTTAGAGGCCATTAAATAATGGCAGACTCGATTTTGTTGAGATTTTGTTTGTCACATTCAGAAAAAAATTATAATTGTGAACAAATACGTAGGCCAATAGGCTATCTCACTCTTGCGTTATTTGTGTCAAGGTGCCCATCTACAGCTGTGACATTTTAAGAAATGAAGAATTAATTTCTCACCACTTTCTATTTTTTGAAAATACCCTGATTCATAGGAATGCACAAACATAGGTGATAGTGCCCAGTCACACAGTGTAATTTTTCACCACAGCAGGTATAAATAACAACACAACTTACTGACTACAGCTATTGAACGCAATATTCTATGACTGATCCATTAGTCAAGGCACAACTGTGTAGGAAAAATGAGATATGTGCAATACAACTGACTGCTCCTGGGAGCTGGCTGCTCCTACAGTATGTTCTGTTACATGTGGCATTATATCGGCCAAGCCTATGTTCAAGTCCAGTCCCCGACATCTACTTGCTTGCTTTTGGTCACAGTATACCTTATAACACAGCATTTCATAAAATTTCTGCTAACATTTTAACTGGCCAGACAACACAGTGAAGACCCCAACTCCAAATAGAGTCAGACCATAAAACCATAGCGAAAAGCACTATGTAGAAACTTGCACATCCTTCTAATGTAGAGCCAACATTGCCTGTTTGTTTTTAATCATAAAAAATCATTAATTACATACGAACATCTATGCAAGAAATGAAAGTATTTGAAATATAATATGCCAACTTAAAAATGTTTTTTAACCAAACACAGACACTGAGAAAACTGTTAAGCTTGTAAAGAAAATCTATTCCTGGTGATTACTGGAAAGACACACCATAGACCTAAAGACAAGGAAATGGGTAGTGCTTAGTGCCAAGGAGGGGGTGGAGAAAAAAGACAGAGAAGCCTAGGCACGGCATACATGGCCGTGTAGCAGTGTAGTGCTGGTTTGAAATCATGTCACGTCCTGTTTCCCAGGGAATAAAGAGGGTAAATTTGGAGGACACCTGCAGAAGGGTTCAGCGGGTAGAAAAATCACCAAACCAGACTGGATAGGGTGTGTAAACAGAGGGAGAAATCGACATCACAGACAAATGAGCAAATGCAATAGACCAGAATACATACAGTGGTTTAAATGCCTGTTACAATTAATCTGTAAGTGATCGAAAGCAAACTTGATCTCTGAATGGTACAGAGTTAAACATGAGACCTTTCTGCACATTTTAAAGTAAGATTGCTTTATCTTATTGATTTATTTTCATTTTTTACTGTTTAAATTATTTTTTTAAAGGAAAACGGAAGTGGTTCATTTCCACCAAGAAGGAGAAGGCTACACAAATTCTCTCAATGTTTCAAACAATGCATTTTCACTGGCAGAAACATTATTTGAAAATGGAAGATAAATGAAACAGTTGAAGTCAAAGCAAGGTCTGGAAGATCAGGAAGATTTCAGACAGAATGGCCTGAGACCTGGTGAGAAATGCTCAGAAGAGCATATTACTGCAAAAGAGCTGCAAAAAAGAGTAGCAAACATAGCTCTAGCTGTTGACAGGACGACAATACAACAAACTTTAAACAACAAATATCAAGAAATGATAGAGGCTAATGTTCAAAGGTCAGTCCAGACATATCGAAGTTGAAGAGAGTTTGGGTATTCTAGCAAGACAATTATCCAAAGCATAACTAAAAATTAACCATGAAGTACCTCCAGGAAAGATGGATGAAGGTTTTTAAATGGCCACCACAGTCCCCAGACTTGAATATTATTGAAAATCTGTGGAGAGATCTTAAACATGCCGTAAATGAAAGGAGGCCAAAGAATATTCTTAGCTAGAGGTGTTCTGCCAGGAAGAATAGTTTGCTTCTGTTCACTCAGATATTAATTGTAAAAGGCTTTTCGACCAGGGATGCCCACATTTTTGCATACTACTGTATAGCAGGAAACAGGTGCAAAATCGTCTGTTCAAGCAGATTAAAGAAAATAGGTTTCATGATGGAGCCAGAAATGAAAAGACTGTCAAAACTGGAAATATGAATATGAATGATTTTTCAGACCAAATGGTTTGCAAAAAAAAAGATTTGAAGGGGATTTTCTCTCATGTAAAAACAACATTCTCTTCATTAATCGGCTATATTGTTTCACAAGTGAGTGGGTGTATAAAAATCAATTCAATGACATTACAAGCAGATACATGCAGCTGTGTTTATAAAAGCCAAGGGACATAATTTTAGAAAGTGAAAAATATGTATTGTGTGTGTGTGTGTGTGTGTGTGTCACAGCATCTGTTCCATCAAATCATGTGTACATGTCCTAAACACACACATCCACACTATGTAAATTTGAACACGTATTATATGAGCCAGACATAATAAATAATATATTATTCAAAAATAGCCTCTGTTGTATGTAAATCAGTACCTAATCATACTAACAATTAATCAATTTTAAAACATGTGTTTCAAACCAGCTTAAAAAAAAGTAGGCTATTAGGAGAATTCAACTCTACAAAGCATAGTGGATAAAAAAATGTTTCTAACACATAACAGTTCATGAAGCTATATTTCACAAATGTGTAAGAAAATGTAATCAACTGGAAAATAAATAAGCCTGCAAACGGCTCGGTGTGTATTTGATCGTAACAGTAAGCAGACAAAAGAGAACTAGTCACGTTTTATTTCAACAATTGTGTTTTGTGCAAATATTCCTATATGGCTTTAAACTGGCTTTAAACAGTTAGTTAGAAGCCATATAGGAATATTTGCACAAAACACATTTCCCGATAGTGGAAATAAAACGTCACTAGTTCACTTTGATAGTGTGATTTTAAAAAAATTAAAAAAATTTACCGATAGTGTGCAGTGATTTCCAATTAATAAAATGTATGAATGCGGTGACGGTCCACATCCAAGGGTTAAAATGCCTCATGCACTGATTTACCACTAGGCTAGTAGTTCGGAGCATACCCAACCAATCCTTACCTTCTTCCTCTCAACAAACGTGATTGGTTGAAAAACTCGGTTAAGGTTTTTCCAAGTGGTTAAAATCGTTGTCAATCATAGAAAATGACAATGCCTTAGCTATAACAGAGTTCGTATCTAACGTTAGCTAACACACTCAAATTAGTTAGCTACATTTGTGCCACCAAAATAATTTGAGTAAACGGTCACTTTTTGTATTGTGATTCCAATGTACACTATAAAACCGCTACTATTTTCAAATGCTTACAATCTAAAGGGGGAATGTTTGTGTTGGTGGCTGTACTGCTTGTCTTTAAATATCAAAATGCCGACAATCCTGCACCTAACCACGCACGCAATTACATAGCGTACGGTACTGACACGAAATGCGCTTGGTAGTTTATCATTACAGAGAATGAGCACCGATGTATTTAACAATATTTAAGTGTACCGTCTCAAATTAAGCTAGCTACTAAAGCAAGTTACCTAGCTAACCTAGATCTTCGTAGTTTGTCCTGTATTAACTTAACTGTCACAACGTCAACGTTATTACTCCACTTGAGTGGAGCAAAGGATGTGCAAATATTATGCATGATCTTGTCATGTAGCAAGGTAATAAAGTTAAACAATAGCGCAATCTATCTAATATGCTTTGTACCCAAAAACTCTGAACATCCCCGGCTGCAAATAGCAGTTGAAACAGCCCAATTAGTTATTACAGCTACATAGCTACGTATGATTATCGGTGAATTAAACAAAATAGAAATGAAACCGTCTTTGATTCAATCCATCACACCCCATACTCTGCTACCGATTTTCCTTAAGTAGACATAGCCTACATAGGCTATAGTAAGCATGCATATGGAACGGGTAGGGAAACCCATATTGCCGTCTATAAGCGGCTCATCTCGCCCATACATCTGTCCCCTATGCAACTCCACGAACACTGATATGGAGATTTTTGTATGCATATGTCTCCAGTACATAAGCAATAAGCCATTGCCAACGAATACAATGTATTCTGTACGTTAAAAGCAGAACCCGTTTTCATTACTCATGATAAAGCGTTACAAGAAAAACGTTTCATACCCTTTATAATGTCAGTTCTTCACCCATCACAGCCACACTGGCTTCCAGGCTTCACTCAACATTCCCAGCATTCTCGACCTGTCCTTCCATTGGGCCGCAGACACTCTCCGACTCACTAGGGGAGCAGTTGCAGCACAATTAAAGGGGAAGCTGGAGAATAAAAGGTAGGTGTGCAGTACATCATAGCTCAGGAGGAGCCAAGTATGACAAATGAGGGGTCAGTTTTGTAGTCGTACATCCACGTTTTCTCTCGTCATTTATTCCATATAAACCAACTATATATTTTCTAAAATATTTTCTTTCTTTCTAAATATTTATGGGTTTCAGTTCTCGAAACTCTTACCTAAACGATGGAGCACTAGGCATCAGCGTGAGCAGCCTGTGTGACCGTTCAGTCACAATTATAGCCTACATGAAATGTCACTGCATTTTGTTTTATTAGACTACGGCTGAAATGGACAAAACTGTAATAATTTAATAATTCAATACAATACTACATTTTTAACATTTAACATTAAATATTTGTGATAGGCAGGTACAGTGAATTATAATAGAGTAGCACACTTGGTGTTTACGCAATAGCCAGTATCTACAGTTAAGTAGACATCAGCCAGGATTGTAAAGAAATTAGGGATGAGGGCCATTTGACCATATGGTAGCATTGCCCGGTGTGAGCCAAAACGTGCAGTTACTGCCTATTGAAGCCAAGGGCTGGTTTTAACCTCAAAGAAGGAAAGCTATTTTTTTCCATTTCCATTCACAAATGACATATCTTCCCATCATCTTCATTGTGATTATTTTATTTTTGGTCCAGTGAATCTCCTGTCAGCTTTCCCTGCTTGCACTGCTTACACTGCTTACACACAAAGAAGACTAACATAGACCTAAATTTCAGAATGAAAAAGTATGTGTAAACAAACCCACTGATCAGATGTGTCAGATGGACTGTGTAAACTTTTAGAGCAAGCACAGTGAATCAAAGGAGACTGTATCAATAAATCAGAGGGGACTATATCCTCTGTAAAATATATTCCCAGTAAATCACTGGTGGCCTCCTTTTCTAGGGTTAACAGAACCATAGCCTGCTGTCAGTCCCGCCTTGTCTGCCTTTCTGCCTTTCTGTAAATCACCTGAGCCAAACTCCCCTACATCACAGTGGATGATAAACCTTAGTCCTGAGCACTGGCCTTGTACAGTTGTACTACTGTATGTTTCTGTCTGATCTCTCAGGGCATTACATTTGAAAATATGATAGACTCACCAGTAACCACTGAGGTGCCTGTTATCATTCCTTTTTTTGGCCTGTTTGTGTTTCTGCCAACAACAAGAGCAATATTCATTTCCACTTAATATAATATAATATAATATAATATAATATAATATAATATAATATAATATAATATAATATAATAATGGGCGGCACGGATGGTGCAGTGGGGAGCACTCCCGACTCACAGCAAGGAGGTCCTGGGTTCAAATCCCTGTCGGCTGGGGCCTCTCTGTGCGGAGTTTGCATGTTCCCCCTGTGTTTCTGTGGGTTTCCTCTGGGTACTCCGCTTTCCTCCCATAGTCCAAAGACATGCAGGTTAGGCTGATTGGAGAGTCTAAATTGCCCATAGGTATGAGTGTGTGAGTGAATGGTGTGTGTGCCCTGAGATGGACTGGCGACCTGTCCAGGGTGTATTCCTGCCTTTCGCCCAATGTATGCTGGGATAGGCTCCGGCCCCCCTGTGACCCTGTTCAGGATAAGCGGGTTAGGATAATGAATGAATGAATGAATAATATAATAATGGAATTGTTCATTATTTTGTCCATGCTGTGAAGATAAAATAAATAAAGAGTATATATGTTGTGTTTATGAAATGTTTCTGTGAAGAGAAGATGGCACATTGTGCCTAACCATATGTGAGTCTGACTCATGAGGTGATGTAATGCTTATGCAATAGTCAAAGATAGTGGTGTGCGTATCACAGTCAGTGTGTGATGGTTGAGTGTGGTACCATCCTGGTACAGATTTTTGAGTTGGTTTTGTTTCTTCTAAGGAAGAGGAGAGAGCAGCTCTGCTATATATTGCCACAGTAAGGTATATATTATATATATATATTCCTCTTGATGTACTTACTTTTTTTGTTTTTTTGTTATAACATGTACCAGATGAAATACTGATTACAATGTTGACCAGACTGTAATATTATGAGCACCTCCCTCCAGAAAGGGCACTGATCATGTCCATCTAGCAAACAACATTTCAGCATGGCTGTGATGGTGCGAGAGGGGGTGCTGGGTTCTGGCACTAATGGAGAGGACTTGTTTGTAAGGGATGGCAGGGCAGAAGAGGCAGGCTTAGGTATCACAGGGTGCTTGGTGTATCTTCATCAGAAAGACTGAAAACCCAGGCTGCAAAGGGCCCCCGATTTCACTGCTGTGCTATTTAGGCAGTTGGCAGACCTGGGTTAAACTACTGTAGTATTTATTTTGGATTCAAATACTCTCCTGCTGCATTTGACTAACACTGCCTGGTGTATTGGAACACATGTAATCCCTTCCCATCTGCTCCTCCTTGCAAGCTCAATTGCATCAGGCAAGATCAATAGAGCACAGAAAAGTATTTGCATCCAAAGCAAATACTATTTGAAGCCAGGTCTGCTGCTAAGTGAGCTCCTGAGCTCCATGAGGGCTGAATTCAGCAGAGATGAAGGCAGAGTTATGGTGGACAGCGCATGGTGCTGAATCTTCCCCAGCATGTGCATCTTAAACACTGAAACTGCAGCATCAGCCCCAAGAGTACCTACTGCAGAGCCACAGCCTCCCCACGAGCAGGCCAAAGTAATGTCTGACCTCAATAAATGAAGGAATTCATTAATGAGCTAAGGAAAAAACACCCAGCCAAGATGTCAATTAAAATAATGTAAAAGCCAGTGATTCGTTTTCACGATGGCAGATAGTTGCTTCATCAGCAAAATGAACCAGTGTGTTTAAGCAGTAACCAGATGCCACATAGTATTGTATGTGTGCTGGGATCCTATTACTGTAGCTGTGGCAAACTCATTATTCGATTGGAGGAAATTTGACCTAAAAATAGAAAACAAAAAAAGCAGTAAGAAAGGGCTTCATGGCAAGAATACGGAAAGCAGAATAGTACAACTTATAGTACAACTAAGTGCTGGGACAAAATTATAGCATGATCAAAGGGGCTTGAAAGGGAAAACTCAACTGTGAAAATGAGCTATTCTTTTGTGATGGCTTTCATACAGGCACATCAGGTTTTGAATGTAGTGTTCATAAACAGGAAATCTTTGTGCTACTATAATTATGGCACCAAAGATTCTGTGGATGTACAGTATATAGAGTAGTTTTAATGGGCCTGAGAAGAAAATCATAAAGATATGCAACCACACACATACAAACACAATGACAAACTTTTCATTTGTCATATATACATATATCCAAAAAATGTTACACTTAATATATCATACTGTTGTATATCAATTTTATATCATACTGTTGTATATTCTTTTCATAGTATAATGATGAAATATAATTTGACAAGATTCATTTTTAGATACAGTGAAGGAACATGTGAAGGCCACAGTCTCTGTAGTCAAGATGGACCCATTGCAGATCCTGTGGCTCATTCCTCCCACTCTCTCTATAAGTCCGAAGGAAAGCATGCCAGTATCTTGGCCACAGATGGCTTAGAGGAGACAAACTGACTCAAGCACAGCTGCCAACGAATGTTGGGTGAAAGAGGACTAAATTTATCCAGTCATGCCAAAAATCCCCTGTGTAGACTGATAATGTCTTTTATACATCTTCCTAAGCTGAATCTCTTTTAATATCATTCAAAACATCTCAATACATTTGAGGATTGCATGAGATAATCTAAAATTACCCACAATTAAAATGGAAGATAAAAGATAGACAGCAAAATAGAGGAAGACATGAATGCCATGAACAATTTTGGTTTTTGTGTATCTGTGTGTGTGTGTGTGTGTGTGTGCGTGTGTGTGCGGCAAGTGCGCGTGCTTAGTCAAATCAACTGTAAGTCGCTTTGGATAAAAGTGTCTGCTAAATTACTGTAATGTGTGTGTGCACATATGCTTGTGTCATGTCTAGGAAACGACAGGGTTCAAATCTCCAATTTGTCGAAAAACATCTTCACGAGGGAAAAGACACCACGGTAGCAAGCTGTTCAGGAAAATCAGACTACAATCTATATCCAATGACATTCTCCCTTTTCTCTCCTCTACTAATCAACACCTCCCTCTGTTCCGGCACCATGCCCTCTTCCCTGAAGAGGGTCAGAGTCACTCCCCTGCTCAAAAAACCTACTCTTGACCCCTCTGCCCCAAGCAACTACCAGTGTACCTGTCTCTCTTCTTCCCTTTCTCGCTAAAACTCTGGAACTGCTCCCAACTGTCCACTTATCCTCTCCAGAACAATCTCCATGACCCCAACCAGTCTGGCTTCAAGAGTGGCCACTCCACTGAGACCGCCCTGCTCGCGGTCACTGAGGCACTCCACTCTGCTAAAGCCAAATCCCTCTCCTCTGTCCTCATCTTCCTCGACCTGTCGGCCACCTTTGATACAGTCAACCATGAGATTCTGCTCTCATCGCTGTCTGGGATGGGTGTCACAGGATCTGCACTTGCTTGGTTTTCCTCCTACCTCTCTGGTTGCTCCTACCAGGTGACTTGGAGGGGCTCAGTCTCTGACCTTCACCCCCTACAAACTGGAGTCCCGCAGGGCTCAGTTCTTGGGCCTCTCCTCTTCTCGCTATACACCATGTCTCTTAGTTCTGTTATCTCTTCCCATGGCTTTTCTTATCATTCTTACCCTGATGACACCCAACTCTTTATTTCCTTCCCCCCCGACACCCAAGTCACCACACAGATCTCTGCCTGCTTGGCTGATATCTCTGCGTGGATGACTTCCCACCACCTGAAGCTCAACCTTGCCAAAACTGAGCTTCTGTACATCCCTGCTAAGTCCTCTCCATCAATCGACCTCTCACTGACTGTTGAGGACTTTGTAGTTTCCTCCTCCCGTACGGCAAAGAATCTTGGGGTGACTCTTGATAACTGCCTCACCCTGGCTCCACAAGTATCCTCCACTGCCAGAACCTGCAGGTTCTTTCTGTATAATATACGCCGTATCCGTCATCTCCTGACGGAGAAAGCCACCCAGCTCCTTGTCCGCCTGGATTACTGCAACTCCCTCCTAGCCGGTCTCCCAGCGTGTGCCATCAAGCCCCTCCAGCTGGTCCAGAATGCTGCAGCCCGCCTGATCACCAGTCAGCCCAGGTCGGCCCATGTCACCCCGCTTCTCATTGGCCTCCACTGGCTTCCTATTGCCGCACGCATCCGATTCAAGGCCCTAGTGTTGGCATTCCAGGCTGCTAAGGGGACTGCCCCACCTTACATACAATCCTTGATCACTCCCTACTCCCCAGCTAGACCACTCCAGTCTGCCAGCTCTGGTCGCCTTATGGCTCCCTCTCTACGTGCACCTGGCGGTCGAGCTGCACGTTCACTGCTAAAAAAGCCTACCCTGGATCCCTCCATCATCCAGAACTACCGCCCGGTATCTCTTCTTCCTTTCCTTTCTAAAACTATAGAACGAGCCGCTTCTACTCAACTTTCTTCCTTCTTTTCTAACAACAACCTGCTAGACCCCCATCAGTCTGGCTTCAGATCGGGCCACTCGACAGAGACTGCGCTCCTCTCCGTCAGTGAGTCACTTCATGCCGCACGAGCAGCCTCCCTCTCCTCTGTCCTCATTCTTCTAGATCTCTCTGCTGCCTTCGACACTGTGGATCACTCCATCCTCCTGTCTGCCCTGTCAGCAACGGGCATCTGTGGCACAGCCCTGGACTGGATTGAGTCCTACCTCTCTGGTCGCTCCTTCCAGGTTGCCTGGGCTGGTTCGGTATCGACACCTCGGCCCCTCGCCACAGGAGTTCCCCAGGGCTCAGTCCTTGGCCCGCTTCTTTTTTCTCTCTACACTCGCTCCCTTGGCCCTGTGATCACTGCACATGGGCTGTCCTACCACTGCTATGCGGACGATACCCAACTCTTCGTCTCGTTCCCGCCGTCTGATACGCAGGTTTCAGCCCGTATCTCTGCTTGCCTGAGGGACATCCAGAGCTGGATGGACAACCACCATCTAAAGCTCAACCCAGGTAAAACTGAAATGATATTCATCCCTGCTAATACCTCTCCCCATCTGGATCTCTCCATTTCCCTCGGGGATACCACACTCACGCCGTCACCCAGTGCAAGGAACCTCGGCGTGGTGATGGACAGCAGACTGTCCCTTTCCGAGAACATTGCGGCGGTGACCCGGTCTTGCAGGTTCTTCCTATACAACATACGGAGAATCCGCCCCTTTCTCACCCCCTACTCGACCCAGCTCCTGGTCCAAGCGATGGTTCTGTCCCGCCTGGACTACTGCAATTCCCTCTTGGCTGGCCTCCCAGCGTCTGCCATCAGACCCCTCCAACTCATCCAGAATGCAGCAGCTCGTCTGGTCTTCAACCTTCCCAAATACTCACACGTCACCCCCCTGCTTACTTCCCTCCACTGGCTGCCTGTCATGGCTCGCATCAAATTCAAAACATTGGTGCTAGCCTTCCAAGCAGTTAAAGGGTCTTCCCCAGCTTATCTGCAAAAAATCATCAGACCCTACACCCCTGCCAGACCTCTTCGTTCAGCCTCCACAGGCCGCTTGGCACCTCCCCCTCTCAGAACCTCCACCTCACGCTCACGACTACTGTCTGTTCTGGCTCCACGGTGGTGGAACGAACTCCCCGTTGAGGTCAGAACTATAGAATCCCTCCCCACCTTCAAGCGCAAGCTGAAGACACACCTCTTCAAACAGCACCTCTCCCCATCCCTCCCTACCTCCCTGTGAACCTTAATTGTTGTCTCTGTGACTTGTGTATCAGTATTTTAGTTGGCTAGGTAAGCAGTGTTTGGATAGTTAACTTTGGTGACTTTTGCTCTGTTTGTTTGTTTGTTCAAAAAAAAAAAAAAAAAAAAAAAAAAAATGGCCCTTGTCCTTATCTTTGTTGTACAGGTAGCAGTTGAAATTGTACTTACCTCTAGGGTCTTTCAGCGAACTTATCCCTGGTTATGGGTATGCACTTTGTTGTACGTCGCTCTGGATAAGAGCGTCTGCCAAATGCCAATAATGTAATGTAATGTAATGTAATGTTCACGCCTGTTTTCCGTTCTGGTTCCTCAGTGGTGGAATGACTTGCCTACCACTGTCAGGACAGCAGAATCCCTCCCCCTATTTCGACGCAAAACCCACCTTTTCAAATACCTTAGTCCTCCCTCCTGATTTCCCCCGACCCCCCTTTCTGATATCCCTATCCTTGTCTAACCCAAAAAAAAAAAAATTGCTCTTATGATGAAGACTATATGTTTAGAACAGCATTCCATGTGTATTTTCCTAGTTCTGGATGTGATGCTTTGACTTGTGGTAGAACCTATGCACTTGTAAGTCGCTTTGGATGAAAAGCGTCTGCCAAATGACAAAAATGTAAAATGTAAATGTAAATTTAGCACAAGTGCATAAAGCCGGACCAGTTCAACAGAAAACACAAAAAACATCATTCTGGCCAATCACCCAACTCCTCCTAAACCATCAGCTGACTTGGCAGTGCTACCTTCTCGGTTCTGAAATCATCGTGGCGAATCGCCCTATTGATTTGCAAAACAAAAAAGGATTTTATTACATACATCTTGCTTTGTAGGCTGTATTTTTAACAAAATGGAATCATTAACATAGGAATCATGTAAAACATGGTGCTATTGACTGTATAGTGTTTTCCAGAACTTTCTATGACCTATAGATCGTTTTTGGTACTTTTTGCAGCATAATAATCATTTTTGGTACTTTCCACTTCATATTAATTATTTTACTCAACTTTAGATTACACATGGGTCACTTATGCATTTCTAACACAAACTTATCGGCAGTAAATCATTGAACATATACAGACATACTAAACATTTGATTAATATTCTCTTCTAACATTCTTTTCTAATATACAGACATACTAAACATTTTATTAATATTCTCTTTTACATGAGTAATTCTTTGCATTCTTTGCTCTCATTTCAACAGTTTTCACTGTGGTTTCTTGCGTTTTCATAAGCTCAGCTGTAATTAATGTTCTATGTTCATTTGATTGGATAACAAGCAGCGTACATGTGATATATTGATTATAAGCCACTTACATGTAGATACACCTCTGGCATGAATCATTAAGAATTTTGGAGAAACCAGTTGTACAGTCATATCAGACACCCAACGTCCTTGACTGTCTGGTCTACACAGTTCAAGACGCCCCCCCCCCCCCCCCCCCCCCCCCACCCCCCCCCCCCCCCCAGCACAGTTTAGCAGTTTGACACTATACAGGGTACATAACATACTTTAATATGGATATATTGATACACTTTCAGCATACATCGTCGAGAGTTTTGGAGGAACCAGCCTGCTCACTAAGGTGGAGTCTGATTTTGACTTGTGATTGTTTATCATGCTTTTAGGAGGGAGATCTTTTGTCCTGTGAATTTTACCCTACACTCGCCAGTGTGTTTTCAGAGTATTAAGGCAACCTCACTTAATATTCAAAATTAGGGCTGTAGTCTCAGACACTGTGATGACCTGGGGCTCAATCAGGGGGTCTCATCCTCCTGCCTCAGACTTCAACTCAGAACTGGGGGACTCAGCCATGTCATATTCTGAGCTACATCTGACAGAAAAGCATATGCATGTGGAATATGGCTTCAGATTCCATTTTACATTTGTATTCACTGCTACTACATTTCATTCAGCAAGCTAAAGATGCACAGCTGTTTTGTGGCATATTGAGTGAAAGGAGGATGATGTTATGATTAAGTTATGTCATAATGCTCTGCGGCGGCACGGATGGCGCAGTGGGTAGCACTGCCACCTCACAGCAAGGAGGTCCTGGGTTCGAATCCCCGTCGGCCGGGGCCTCTCTGTGCGGAGTTTGCATGTTCTCCCCGTGTCTGCGTGGGTTTCCTCCGGGTACTCCGGTTTCCTCCCACAGTCCAAAGACATGCAGGTTAGGCTGATTGGAGAGTCTAAATTGCCCGTAGGTATGAGTGTGTGAGTGAATGGTGTGTGTGCCCTGCGATGGACTGGCGACCTGTCCAGGGTGTATTCCTGCCTTTCGCCCAATGTATGCTGGGATAGGCTCCAGCCCCCCGTGACCCTGTTCAGGATAAGCGGGTTCAGATAATGGATGGATGGATGGATAATGCTCTGCATTAAAAATGTATGAGGTTTTGTCTTGTTTATGACAAGGTGATTAATGTTCTGTTAATTCTAATTTTATTCTCAGCCAGTAATAACATTTGATCTATATCTGTGACAGAGATCAAAAAGTGTATTGGCAGAGGTATATACAGTATGTGTATAATATAAGGCAGAAGCAGAGGTCTTTGTTTCTGCCTGAGGAGCTGAATCACTGCCTGTCACACATCCAGTCTCAGTTATAACAGAGCTCCGGCTGTGTAGTAGTAACTCCCCTCACCTCACATCTTGCCCTCTTAATCTGTTCCCGACTGGTTCCTCCACTGCAGTACAACTGACTTCACCTCTGCCACCTCCACTGGTGTCTCCACTGCAGTATGACTGGCTTCACCTCTGCCGCCCCCCACTGGTGTCTCCACTGCAGTATAACTGGCTTCACCTCTGCCACCTCCACTGGTTCCTCCACTGCAGTACGACTGACTTCACCTCTGCCGCCCCCCACTGGTGTCTCCACTGCAGTATGACTGGCTTCACCTCTGCCGCCCCCCACTGGTGTCTCCACTGCAGTATAACTGGCTTCACCTCTGCCACCTCCACTGGTTCCTCCACTGCAGTACGACTGACTTCACCTCTGCCGCCCCCCACTGGTGTCTCCACTGCAGTATGACTGGCTTCACCTCTGCCACGGTGTGCCCATCACTTCCCCAACATTACTATGAAATCACAGTGGCTAAAAGCCTCCCATAAATCAGCTGCATGAGACAGCAGCCAGTGAGGGGGGGTTGGGTAGACAGTGGCTGACATTATGAATCCACCTACTGTACTCAGCCCACAAGCCTCACAAGGCTTTTCACTGGAGCAGCAGTTGACTGCTCCCCAGGGGGTCCTGAAGCCTGTATCTGTATCTCTCTCTCTCTCTCTCTCTCTCTCTCTCTCTCTCTCTCTCTCTCTCTCTCTCTCTCACTCTCTCTCTCTCTCTCTCTCTCATTTTCTCTCTCTTTCTCTCTCTCTCTCTCTCTCTCTCTCGCTCTCTCTCTCTCTCAGCATGGTTAGTTGGTTACAAGTACTTGAAATTAAACATATTTTGTGATGATATAAATAAATATCTTATTATATTGTTACCTAGTATCACACAGAATGATTCTATAGCCTGGTACAATGGAGGTCTTTAGCTCTTCTGCCTACTTTTGGTGTATTTGGAAGAAAAAAATGTCAATGAATAAAATTATGCAGTCAGTTATTTCAAGGAATTTCTTGTAAATACAGATGATGTCATCCACTATAACACAACTGTGGCATTCCAGAAATTGACTCAGGTGATCATTCATGCCTCATTCAGCCTGCCTGTTGATTCAGCTCTTGATAATGTTATGCATAAAAACACAAAGCCTTTTCTACTGCAGACTCACTGTGCTAGCAGCACAGAGCACTTCCTGTAGATCCTGAGTGACTCGGACAAAATGGACAAAAGTATCCTTGATATGCAACAGAAGTGATTAATCAAAAGCACAAGTAATTCACTTTCCCATCCTGCCAGCCGCTGAGGGAGTCCGTGCGTGAGGGGGGGAAGGAACAGGCCTCTTCCGCTGAACACTGTCCTTAGGGCCTTCTCTTCAGACAGTCCCCTTCAGCAGTCGCCCTTGGTGTGTGATATTTGGGGCGTCACACTTGGTGAGGGTGTGCCTTTGGGGAAACGCAGAGCCTCTTCCATCCTTCACAGACAGGCTGTGCCTTGCAGGAGAGCTTGTTTTACTGTAGCAGAAGCATTGTGCTAAGCTGAGTAATGCTGAAAGTAATGGACTAACAGTCACACACCGCAGTGAATCGGTAAATTCACGAATATCTTTATCAGTAGCACTCAGCCCATGATTGCTCATAACACACTGTTCACATCCATATATAATACATCACTATATTTGCATTTTAAATATTTTTTCATTTTTACATAGCACTATAAATATCCGTATAAAAAACAACATATACTACAGCACAATCTGTAAGTGATGTATATGTACAGTGACACAATTTCTGCTGTTTGGCTCTCTACTCCAGGACATTGCATTTGAAATGAAAGCTTTCATTGGCAGAACTCTGGTCCTCATGTTGACAAAGGCAAAAAACAGACTCCAAAGGCAATAAAAAGCCTAGAATCAAGACTACCTACTGAAAGCTCTCTTATACCTGAACTACGAAAAATGATTGAATAAACCTGACTAATCAGAAACAGCTGTGAAGCGCCTGACTTCACTAGAACTGTGCATAAAAAGGGCTGTATTTACTACATACAGGCGATAACCCAACATGGCTTTAAATACCTTCAAATTAAAGCTGACAGTCTACACTTTAACATCATATTCATTATTACATTTCTATCCAATTTTCTGGAGTACAGAGCCAACATAAATTGTGTCACCATCCAAATACAGATGGCACTGTAGTTAATTTGAAAGATAACTACAGGGTTATAAAGTTATAAGTTTCATTTAGGAATCCCAACTCAGCTTTGAGCTGGTGAGCCTGAAATTCAGGTACCACAAGACTGCAGATCATTCAACAAGACTTTCATGGAACATGTAATTAGTAGTTATTATATTAAAACATTTCTATAAATATTGTATTGATATATTTAAAAATACCTTTTTTGTTTTATAATATAGTTAAGTATAATATTTCTATAATATTAGTATAATGTTTGTTTTTATTTTATAATGCAAAGAAATCTGTTTTTATTTCACCCTTTCAGTTCTCAGAGCATATTTCTGCCAGGTACGCTACTGATAATATTTCTATATATTATAAAGCAATGACATGACATACTCCATACACCTATTATTGTAGGATGTAGGATGATAAACCTGAACTGGCATGCATTTTGGAGATATACTCAAGGGAATATTGAACACTCAAGGTAAAAGTGTTTTTTTTTCCTCATATACTGGGGCTCACTAACTAAACCATATCATATACAGGCCTATGCTTGACATTTCCAAATAGAGACAGATTGTGTGAAAACAATGAGGGGTTCCATGAGGGGTTATATATTAGATGTTTAATCTGTAAAAAACTGTGAATAGTGAAAAATGTGCAAATCAAATTCACCCTAGGTCTCAAAGGGTTAAATGACAGAAGTACAAGAGAGGGAAGCAAGGTAATAAGCAGACAATGGAACCGCACTCTCAATATGTGTCTCAATATTACACCAATAAATAACCTTTTCTCTTCTTCTCCCTGTTTTATATTCTATCTGTCCCATTTTGATTTGATTTAGATTCTTCTTCCAAGAAGGCCCATTAGCAAATAGGTCTGCCTCTTGGGATGCAGCTCTAAATGAGCTCTTCAGAAAGGCATTAATCAAGCCCCGGGTCTCTGACCTATCTCTCTGTCACAGCACTTCCTGTTCAGGCTGACATTGGAAATAGCTGCGGTCTGAACAAGTACCCCCCACCCACACCCCTGGCACACACATATCTCACGTGGGCGCACACAAAGGCACACACAGACACACAGACTCACAGCTCTCTCCCTCTCTCTCTCACTCTCTCTCCCTCGCTCTCTCTCAGACACGCACACTTCACGCCTCATGTTGGGAGCAGAGCAAGTGTCAGAGCAGAGAGTCATTTTAATTCCGAGAGAAGGGACAGCTTTTAATGAAGCTCCCCACCCACCTCCACGTAGCCTTGTCAGAACAAACAAGGCATTACCTTCACAGATAAGTTCATTTAGACACCTGCTTCAGAGAGAATTCCCTCAGGGTCTCATGGGCCTTGGGGTCAAACTCTTTACTTGCATAAATATTTTATTCACATGCAAATAATGACCAAAAAAGATGCTTATTTGAAGTTGTTACCCAAGATGAATGGAAGTTCGCTGACTTGGTATTAAATCAAATTATTTGATTCAGCACAATATGTGTCAAAAAGGATGCCATTGTGTATGTTGAGTGCAATCTTAAAATGTCCCCATTGACTGTCTTTGGTTATCTGCTTTACTCTATGTTTGAAGAAATGAAACTGCACAAGAGTATTTTATACTTTAGTGAATATCCTACATAGGTTCATTTTAGTTTTTCCCTTTGCTATCTGAAGAAAGAAGACACATTGACCAAGCACTAATTATTTTATCATCAAAATGATTTCATGCATAAAGGCTGTGAGAGTAATGTGAAAAAGGGGGAAAACTGTTTCAACCATCAATATAAATAGGGGGGGACCTTGGCCAGTGCAAGCACTGCTGGGCCTGCCTCCAGTTATGTCTGTTAGATCTATCAGCAATGTTTAATTTTTAAAATTTAATTTGAATGATTGGATTGCAGAGTTAAATACAGTTGTATGTTTTGCTGCCCTCTGTTGGTGTATATTTGATCATTTTTATATTTTAACCTGTTTTGGCATTGTTTTGCCATCCATATGATTCCACACAATTTGTGATTTTATTAAATTGCCCTTCACAGTTTCACAATTTCAAAACTCTGGAATACATTCCCATGTAGTAAGCGCGTAATACTGGACTTTTCACATATATTTACTCTAAGCCCCTGACGAAATTGTCACACAAACACAAATTCTTTTTTTTTTTCGGTACGCCATGGGACGATCACACTGACAATGGCTCTGCATTCAACTCAGATTTTTTGGTTGACATACTTTGACAAATGCAAATGGAAGAGAGGATCTTTGACCTTTCCTGCACACAGTCCTGCAACACACGCAAAATTTATGTTTGATTATATAAAGAGACATAGGCCAAACAATAGGCTGACCAAAATAAACTGTGTGGAAGTTTCAACATTAAGAAGAAAGAGAGCACTGGTGAGCTCAGTAATTGGCTAGTAGGCCAAGGAAGACCAAAGAATTCTCAGCAAACACCTGCCCATCATTTAACATTTTAGCAAAAACACAAAATAAGAGAACTGAAACAAACTGAGTTTCCACTTCAGTTAATCAGGAAACAACAAGCAGAAAAAACAAAGAACAAAGACCAAAGCAGCTCTAAGAATTAATACTACGGAGAGAAATGATGTGATGCAAACAAAATTATTTTACGAAGCAAAGCCACAATATGCACACTGTATTCGCATTGTTTTATTCCTGATTAATTAGCTAAATAAATACCACAATGCTAGAGGGAACATTTTTCATGATTTCCAGCAAGGGGAAACCATGAGCCAAGGTTTCCTGCCGTTTCCACAGACATAATACAACTGTTTCCTACTGTTTGTCAGACTGTCATCAAACTTTCAAAAAGACAGTCTATTTGTCCATGATTAATGGCTAATTGCCCACATTCTGCCTGTGACATTTGCAATACTAAAGGAATGCTTGCTAAAACCACAGTTTTTCTTATAATAGTCAGTTATGAAGGACCTGAATTTAAATAGGATTTTTAAGGTCAGTCATTACCATTAAAACATTATAGCACCTAATACATGTATGCACTCACACTGTATAGGCGTATATGACCCCCATTTCAGTCTAATGTAAAAGAAGCCCAAATCAACTCAAAAACAGTGTTTCTTTATTAAAATTACATTACATGTAAAAGACATTTCATTTTCATAAAAAAACAAAAGTATATATCTATATTATTACAATTACAGCACATTTACTAATCATTAATGTCACCAACATTGGCTTTACATAGGGGAATAGTGGGAATAGCAAGCCATAACACATGCAACCCATGTGAGGTCAATATATAATGTCATTGAGGTAAAATTGTGGTACATTGCATATACCCTGATTTTGAATGTGATATGACACTGTTCTCTGATATTTATTTGTGAAGTCATTCAGGGGAGTAAGTGATACTATTCACAAGCTCTGTATCTGCTGCTGCTAATCTGCTCTGCATTTACTGAGCCACAGATGCCCCCTACAAAAATTGTACAATTAAACTGACCATGTACTGAAATACCACATTTCTGAGTTTACAGTAAATGTTTAGAACTTTTAAATATATTCTCAGACATATTAATTAAGCACATGTACACACAGTGATCACTATATTAGGTAGACCAAATTTAGGTAAATGCATAAAAGCATGCAGATGTGGTCAAGAGGTTCAGCTGTATTTCAGACCAAATGTCAGAATGGGGAAGAAATGTGATCGAAGTGACTTTGACCGTGGAATGACTGTTGGTACCAGACAGGGTGGTTTCAGTGTCTCAGAAACTGCTCATCTCAAGGGATTTTCATGCACAACAGTCTCTAGAGTTTGCAGAGAATAGTGCAAAAAATTAAAAAAACATCCAGTGAGCAGCAGTTCTGTGGGCAGTTCAGAAGAGAAGGGCTGGAAGCTGACAGGAAGAAGAAGAAGAGCATCTCTGAACACACAACACACGAAACCACTAAGTGGATAGGCTATAGCTGCATTTGTGCTGTTAGAACCAAAACGCCCTGGTCAGTATAAATGAATCTCTTTGTACATGGTGAGAAATTGTTATTGACTGTCAGTGTATTTATGAAGGTTAGATCAGATCACTGGATATGAAACCTTCATTAATATTTTTATTATAAGAACGGTGGTTATCAGTAGCCAAGGCTGCTCTCATTTTGTTCCAGAAATGTTGGTGAGCATGTGGGTTCCTGGGCCACGAGAGGACTGACTTCCTGCAGAGCCTCTTCCTCATTTTAATATATTTCATTTTTGGGAAATTTTCATCGAGAAGCACCAGTATGACTGCATCTACTTTTTCATCGAGCAGCCTTTGCTGTACCATGTAGAAGGCCTGTTTGAGTGTGCCATTGACAGTGCCATTGTTAGTCAACACAAACACTGTTTTCTTGCTGTTGTACACAGCACTGTGTAGATTCTCTATGCATGCCATTCCTAGGACCCAATCCCTCTCCTCCAAACAGAGGCTTAACTGCCTCCTTCCTCTGTCCTCTAAATTTACCACAAGCTCATTGTAAACCCAGTCTCTTACGGCCTCGTTTCCAGTGTCAAACACTACAAAGGCATCATGCTGGCTGTTCTGAAGCATGGAGTAACCTTTGTGCCCTGTCCAAAAGATCTGGATGCAATACCAAATATCCCAACCAAAGATCTTTTTAAGGAGGGGAACTAAAGTGAAGACAATAGTCAGTGTGATTGTACAGAGGAAGCCAATGCTGTCATAATATTCCTGGCAGGAGCGGGGGTCCATTGACAGCACACTCTGTCCTTGCAGGGACACAGGGAATCCACACTTATAGTTGGTGGTGAGTTTTGGAAACTGAACGGGACTGTTCCGCAGGAAATCTGAGAGCCAGGCAGTATCACAGCTGCACACAAACGGGTTATCATGGAGGATCACCTTCTGGAGGTTCCGTAAAGATGGGCCTTGCACATCAAGGAGCTTCAGCTGGTTGTTATTCAGAATGAGGACACGCAGTGAGGTGGCTGCTTGCAAGAAGCCCATAGGGAGCTTTCTGATCCTGTTGTGACTCAAATCCAGGTTATTCAGGTTGGGGTTAAATTTGACATCACTCGGCAGTTCAGTAAGAAAATTCCTACTAAGGTTCAAATTGGAGAGGTTGTTGAGAACTGTAAGGTTGTCCCAAGGGAAATAATTAAGTTGGTTGTCACCAACATTCAGAGTTATAAGTGTCGCTGGAAGATTACACAACGCTTCAGGCAAGAGGTATATGAGGTGGTTCCGGGAAATGTCCAGATAGGTCAAGTTGGTGAGTCCTGTAAAAAAGAGAAGGTACTGGTCTCCCCTGTTATCCCACATTGAGTTTAGGCTGTTGCCAGCAAAAAATAAATATTTGAGGGAGGAACTCCACAATTTTGGTGAGATACGTATTCCAATGTTGTTGTCACTCAGACTCAGGACTTCCAGTGAGGTCAGGTTTTGGATGAATTCAAAGCGATGACCCATACCTTTCATAAAAAAATGAAATCCATTATTACTGAGGTCCAGCACTTTAAGTGTGCCCCTCACTTCTTGAAAAGCTCCATCGTAGTACAAATCTATCCTGTTAAATGCCATATTAAGGTAGGTTAGGTTCTTTAGCTGAACAAACTGTTTTCCATTCAGCGACTGACTTAAATAATTGTAAGACAAATCCAAACAGAACATCCCCTCCATGCCTTTGAATGTGCTTTCCCTCAGAGAAAAGATATTATTTTGGGACAGGTCAAAAAATAACTTTCCACGGCAATAGAGCTTATAAAAGGTCCATATTTCTGGGTCATCATAATAATCTGACATTTGATGGCTTTGTTCTGTTCTCATTGTATCTTCTATTTGCTGTCTAGGGGAATCTGACTGGCAGATATTGGGATTATGGGATTCTTGCATAAAATCTAACATATTCTGAGAAAGAATTATATGCTTCAAAGCCTTAATTTCCTTAAAAATGTCAATATGACAAAGATTTACAAAATTCAGCCGTAAATCCAATTTCTCTAAATGTATGAGATTCAGTAGTGGCTTTATTCCTTCTAAAGTCAATTCATGGAAGAAATAGCCACTGAGGAGAAGGTTTTTCAAAGAAATCATTTCACTGATGTGAGGGGAGAGGGAAAGACTCTTGAATGTTTTCCGAGGTTCGTAGTTATAGATCAAGTTTAGAGTCGTAACATTCTTCAAGTCTTTGAAGAAGGTACCATTTCTGATGGCATAGGCCAGCAGATTATCAGAGAGGTCTAGAGAACTGAGGTTGGGCATGTTGCTGAACAGTTTGTCAGGCAGGTCTCTGAGGGAGTTTCCTCTTATACTTAGTCTGGTCATCTGCACCTGGTTCCTGAATGACCCTGGATACAGCTTAATAGGGGTATTGTTGACGCATGGAAAGCAAGGCTGCGCTGCATGGTCACAGCGCTGACAGTTCCACTCAAGGTTTAGGTAGCTGAGCTTTGACAGGTTTGCAAATGCCTGCTCCTTGATCTCACTGATTTTATTTTCCTTGAGGTCCAGGCTTTCTAGAGAAGGAGGCAGACCAGTGGGAACCTCAGTGATATTATTATATCCTAAGGTGAGATTCCGCAGGTTCGGCAAACCTTGGAAGACCCTCTCATCGATAAAAAAGGTTTGATTACAGGGATTGGCATAGTAACAATTCTTAGTTAAAAAAAGCTGTTGGAGGTGTGGGGTCCCCAGAGGTTCAGTGATATTGGAGAGTTTATTATACTCCATACTTAGGACTTCCAGGTGATCGGGAAATGCAGGGACATGGATAAGACTGTTACCTATAAGGAAGAGGCTGGTCAGGTTCTTCAAGCCAATAAAGGCCTTGGCGTCGATCTGCAGCTCACAGGCTGGCACACCCAAGTATTTCAGCTTAGCCGGGGGGCAGTTCCAATTAATCGTGAGGTTCAGCAGGTGGGGAACTCCAGCAAAATCAAATCTTCCCAACTTTTGGATTTTATTCAGATCCAAATTTAGGGATAGCACAGAAAATGCCTTAATTAATGGCACACGGGTCAGATTTCTCCCACTACAGTCCACTGCTGTTAAATCCGTGTTGTTTTCACAGGGGAAAAATATGGGGTTTGTCGCCCACAGAGATGGCAGAAACTGACATAGGCTAAGAAGGAACACTCCATTTGCTATTGAAGCCTGAAAAAAAATAACATAACACATTACATATTCAAATTACACATTGTGAAATGCAAAAACATACAATATATAAAACAACTGTTTTAATTCAGTCAAGTTCTATAAGGAGCATTATCTACAGTCAACTAATGAAAAATTGTTCCTATAAAGGATTCATTCATAGATTGACTCACAAATAATTAATGTGTTTAATACTTGTATTTAATTGGACGCATTTAAAAAATACATGTTTTAATGTAACTATACATATTAAACATATAAACAGAAGAACAGATTTAAAAATATCCACAATGAATGGATACTAATAGCCAATTACACCATGGTAACAGTTTATACAGTCTGTTAAATTAGTGGATTACCACATAAAAAAATGTATCCTACCATGTGTCCACCAGATCAAGAAGAACAACCAATAGTTTGACTGCAGTCTAATCCATACAAGGTCTGATCATACAAGCACACTTCAGGTACGTTGACTGTTGTCTCTTCTTTTGAATCCAGAATTAAATCAGTCAGATAAATAAAACAAGGAAACAGCTTTACATTTCTGTAACTTTGGAAGCCTGGCAAATAGTTGGACATATATCACTTGTTACTGTTTAAAATGAGAAGTGAAACAAGCCCAAGTAAGCATTTAGCACATCTTTCATGCAAGTGATCTGACACTCCTCCCCCTACTCACTCACAATCCACAGCACACGCATGCATGCATTTGCATATACACATAGGGTTATTCTGCTGTACAATTTCAAGTCATTTTGTGAATATATATACCCTAGATTTGTAAATTAAGGCTAAATTGTCCATCTAATTATGAAGTAAAACCATTTAGGTCTCCAGCTCTCAATACACAGTATCTTCAAGAAGATAGTGAGATACAGTATAACAGAATATGATGCATTTCTACAATATAAATTAATATGATTTTTTACAGATTTCTTTACGGTTTTTACTTTTCATTTGGCAGACGCTCTTATCCAAAGGCACGTACAAAAAAGTGCAAAGTACACACCCTTAACCAGGAACAAGTGCGCTGAAAGACCAGAGAAGGAAGTATAGTTTCATCTGCTAAGAATACAATACAATGAGGATAAGGACCTGGGCCTTGTAGATTAATCTGACAAACCATCAGATTATATATCTATAAAACCATTTTTATACAACACAATGTAAAAGAATGATTTATACTTATACACTTACACTTAAACAACAATAAACAGCTTACATAGCCAAGTAGCAATAAAACCATCCTAGTGTAGTAATAATGACACACACTATTGTGAGAACTAAAAAATAATAGGCAACAGTCGATTAGAGGTTATAGGGAGGTACCGAGGGGTGGGGAGAGGTGCAGCTTCAGGGATGTCTTAAGTCTATGTTTGAAGGTGGTCTGAATCTCTGTTCATTGTGACATACATAAATATAAAACAATTTATCCATTTCCCAAAACTTTGCTCATCTATTGCTTCTGGGAAGTGTTCTTGTAAGTGGTAACAGAATGAGGTTGCGGTTGTGGCTAACCCCATAACCTTTCAGGCAGAGAACACGCAGAAGCACGCAGAGCACTAGAGGTTGTACAGTTCCTTAAACTCCAACAACTAAACTACAAGTTTAATCACCTGTGCCATTTACCTAAGACAGTCTAGCTCCCAATACCAACCAATTTGCCTGAAAAAAAAGCAGTTTTGTGAAGAAGAGTGGGCTAAAATTATAATAATGGTGAAGCTTGTTACCGTCTTCTGGCACGAAAGGAATTTCACTCCCATTTCCAACTCTCCACTGGGCACACGTGTGTAGGTTTGGATAAAGGAACATTTACATTACATTATTGGCATTTGGCAGACGCTCTTATCCAGAGCAATGTACAGTTGATTAGCAGGAGACAATCCTCCCCTGGAGCAATACAGGGTTAAGGGCCTTGCTCAAGGGCCCAACGGCTGTGCGGATCTTATTGTGGCTACACTGGGATTCGAACCCCCAACCTTGCCTGTCCCAGTCATTTACCTTAACCACTACGCTACAGGCCGCCCGGAACAATATTATCTGAGGGAAGTGACCAGCACAAAGAGCAATGTTCCCTGAGTGAGGCCTAAAGGGGTCCTGGCTAATAAAGAGCTATTAAGGCCGCGGTTCCTGGGATATTTATCAGAATCAGAAACACTTTATTCACCAAGTAGTTTTCACATACAAGGAATTTGCTGTGGTTAGTGGGTGCATGCAGACAACATAAATAATAATACTAAAATAGAAACATAGATATAAAATAGTGGAATGTAAATATAAATAAAAAATATATATATATTTACAATACAAGATGATACTGAAGTGGGGTATGTGAAGTATTATTAAAGTGCAAAATCTAAAGTCTATGGGGGCGGGATAAGAGTCTGTGACAATGGGGGGTCCCGGGCCTTGTTGACATTGATCACAGGGAGCGTGTTGATGTAACGTGGTTGTAACGGTTCTGTGACAGTGGGGGGTCAGTTTGGAGACTCAAAGAAACATTAATTGGATGCTATGTTTAATGTCTGATGTGCAAATAAGACCAAGAAGCTGCTTGAGAAAGTAGTGTTGCTTTTATTGACAGAAGTTCTTCAAATAATGGTACCACAAGTAGTGCCAAACAGCACCCTGTTTTAGCAAGTGCAGAAGAAACAACAATCAATCGTTAAAACCAGAGTTTACAGTCCTTCTTAAATATCAATAAAAATAATGTAGTCAGAGTAGGGAGGGCATAATGAAAATGAGCAGGCGAGTTACTTCCCGGTACTGCACACAGTTCCAGGTTATTCTGATAGAGCAGTTTTGCAATACAAAAATGAAGGAACTTTCATCTTCAGTTACATAGCAGAAGTAATAACAAGCCCTTGAGCAGGAAGTACAGTGCTGTACACAGTTCCCTTAAATAATAGGATCACATGCCTTAGTATAAAACCGCGACTGGCCACATAGTGTCTTTGGGATTTACATCAACAGTGCTGAGGTTTTGGCAAAGGTCACTCACAGCGCAGCAGGAACAGGTCTGGATCTCAAAGGGCCAAGTGCTGTATAACCCACAGGGCAATGTTCATGAAGCCATCGGACTCTGCATCCACTTTGGAAAGGGAGTGGTTGTTTCCTGGGTACCACAGCAACCTTAAAGAACACACACACGCATAAAAACCAATAAAATCCTTGAGAGATTGATTTACTTTGCAGGTATTTACAGCCATATCAGGTGACCCATGTAGTAAATGCATGTTGGAATGTTTCTATCCACAGCAAGTGAATAATTCACCATCAGTCACAATGCAATTAATAACATTTCGAGATTAACAACTGGTACACTTGTGGTAAAGTATACAGTTGAACCACAAAGATGACTAGTAGAAAATTCACATAAAAGGTGCCCCATTAAGGGATCAATAGTTTGAACCACACCGCATGTTGCCCAATAATCCCAGCACAAATCCCCAGAAATAACAGCATATAACCAGGAAAACGTCCCAGGAGACAGCTCTGGGAGAAGATTCTAGATACAATGAAGGAAGAAACCCAGAAACACACACACAATACCTCCTAGGCTTTTTTCCAAAATACTTTCCTGGGCTGATAAAATGATGCGGGAGGCAGAGGCACACTCACCGGACAGGGACCTGTAAGGCCTTCAGGGCCCTGTAGAACTCAAGCCCCTGCTTATTAGGAACACGCTTGTCCTCCTCTCCCAGAGTCAGCAGCACGGGGGTTTTCACCTGAACGTGAATCAGACAACGCAGACAATCTGCATCTTATCAGCTGTACTTACAGTAAGCACTCACGACCGACTAGGGATGTAAAACATCAATTAAGCTATTTTTATATTTCAAATATAACAACATCAGTTGTAATTTGACACCACCTGTTTATGGTGATCAATCCTCAGGACCCTGCAAATATTCTGGGCTCTTCAAGCATTTATTCGATTTGACCTGAAGCTAATCTATGCAATCTGAGTTCTGCAATCTATTTTCTTAATAATATCACACAATCACACTAGTATAGATAAGTGTAGCATGCTTGGATTTTTTTTTCTTATTGGTATAATAAGAAATTGCACTACTTCTGTAATTTGCTCAGTAAGTATTACAGCATATACACCAACATCAAATGTTTTCAGAAACGTATTTCAGTGGACTGTAGGTATAGTTACAACAAAGCTTGAATGAGTAATTATGTGAAAATGTAACACAGCATTTAGATATCTGTGCTCACTTAGAAAATATTACTATGTTAAGACGCATCAGCTGTGCATCTTGCATTAACAGATCATTGCTTAAATAATAGGCGTTGCTCCTGTTAGTCTCACCATGATGGTTCACTATGAATACACCCTGCTATTTAACAGCCATTTAGAAGAATAGCATGCAAAAATCAGTCATAATCACTGCATAAAAACAAAAGGTAGAATATCAGAACCAAAATAAGATCCACAAATGCTCTGAATCCACTATCAAGCTGTGATTGCATGGTGCCTTTTAACAAGCACAGCTAACATGTCATAAAATATATTACTGTTCACAGAGGAAGCAGCAATAACAGTAACTGCAGCAGTACGGTCTCAACACTATGCGTTCCATGTTGCACTGGGGTGCGTATGTGCCCAAAGGGTATAATAATTAAGCAATAAAGCAATTTCACTGGTGAGTGCAAGTTGTGTCGAGCCTTCACCTGTGTGACGTGTCTGATCGGGGATTTGTTCAACATTTGTTCCCAGACAGCCGGGTCAGGGAGCGTATCAGTGGTGTAGTCAAACCCAGCCTCCATCATGCACCTGACACACACACACACAAAGACACAAATGCACACACCGTTTGAGTGCGATTCCACAGGAAGCTGTACTATTTAGTATGATACGCTGTGTTTAGTGTGCAGCTGCTTATTTACCTAGCTTTGTATATTACTTTTAACACAGTTTCTTGTTAAGTAGCCACATGAACTAATTCCTGATGGACCAATAAAGCATACTCAGTATCTGTTTCACTCTACTTCATGCATCGAACCCATCACTCTTCATTATTGGTAAATGCTGCATATTGGATTCCAGAATGAGTCCCACATCACACTTTAGGGGAGTCTTATCAGTGGCTTTCCGTTTCAAGAAATCACATGTACTCATTTGTCCTCCACGGGGGTAGGACAGTAAATACTGGGCCCTGCAGGGCCTGCAGAGCTGTGATGATGATACACACTGAATAATGCACAGGGACCAGACCCCTGTTGGCCCTCATTACCAGTCGGGAATGTCAGTGCTGCCAATCATAGAGGCCAGGTTGATGACGGGGTTGCGTGCTACACAGGCTTTGTAGAAGCTGGGGTACTGCCCGATCAGATGGCAGCCCAGGAATCCGCCATGGGACCCCCCTGAAAGTGCCACCTTCTGCTCATCAAATCCTCCAGTCTTTATCAGGCTCTCCACCGCAAACTGAAGAACAACAGGGCCAATCAGGATCCATTCATCTGAACACGAGTCACTTCACCCTTTACCAAAGCTTCCAATAACCTCAGGACCTTGTTTCCCCCCTAAGTGAAGTACAGTGGTGTCTGTACCATCTGACCTCTACCTACAACTAGGGAGTCCCTTGTTGTTCAGATGTTCAGTTATGATTCTGAAATGCCACCCAAATCCTCCACACATCAAAGAAAGATGGTGAAGAGTTCATTTGCAGATCTGTTTTACCATTTTACCTGGACATCTTTTACGTCCTGATCACCAACCCTTCCTGGCAGGGAGAAGATGCTGTCCTGCCCATATCCAATCGATCCCCTGTAGTTGACTAAAAACAAGAAGACATACAACTGAAAAATCCTGGAATCTAGATTCACCAAAAGATTTTTCCATATTATCAACGGAAATGCTTTTCTGAACAACTCTTGCTTGGAAATGGACTTCAAGTCACAAAATGAGTGGCTAATTATACCAGAGATCATTTGGATCCAAAAGCACATTTAAAACTGGTGTAAAGATGGCCATCCAAACAAATACTCCAGTCAATCTCCAATAGTCCAGGATAGCATTAATAGAGAGAAAGGCAGGTCTAATGTTCCTCATACAGGCAGGGACAGGCACTCACCCAGGAGCAGAGCGAAGCCCATTCGACACAGCACAGCGGGAGAGAGGAGCCACTCGGCCACAAACACAGAGTGAGGTCCCCCTGTGAGAGAGAGGGCACACTGGGCTTTGAGTGAGCGGGCACGCCTGGAACATGAGCGTTAGAGCGTAACACTGTCAGGCTGGACGTACCGTGCGGCATCACAATGAGGGGCAGCCTGGCTCCTTCCGGCGTGTTCCCAGGTTTCAGCAGGATAGCTTCGAAATCGAGGCCAGCTACCACAATCAAACACAATTACTTTTACACAGCCTGACCACACATTTACTGGGAGTAATAATTATCACATATTGCTTTCCCTGGCTCTTACGGTATGTGCTGTTGTCCTGTTCAGGGGGCGGGGTGAAGGTTAGTACTTTCCAGTCGATCTCCGTTTGGGGCTGGGCCTCCTCCAGAGTGACCCAGGCCACCTCGTCCTGCGACCCGGCAGCAGGCAGGAACCCCACTCTCTGCAGACAAGCCACGCCATTACCGTGCAACCCAGAGCAGACAGGGCAGTTACTTTCCAATCAGGGAACTGTAAGTTCGATAATTAACAATCTAACTATCTGCAACTATTCTATACATTTTAATTACATGTGATATTTTATTGATACGATAAAGGTGTTTTTTTGTTCCAAGAAAATTTCACTTTGTGATTCCGATCTTCTTATGTTGCTAAGGTAGTTGTACAAGTACATTGGTCGTTCCCATTAGTGAAACCAGCCATTGGCTTTACTGTATATAAACACATCCCATCAGAGCATAATTTGCATTCGTGTAATTGGCTCCAGATTTGCAGTGATATATGTATAAAACTACAAGCAGGCTTCATGTAATAACAATAACAATAACCTGCTTGTAGCTGACAGGAAACGTTTTACTGCTCTCAAAATAAGGAAAACCAGCAAGATTGTATGCTATTTACAGAGAAACAGAAGGCTGTTGACAAAGGCACAAGTACGTATTTGCTAGAAGGACACATGGGCTGGACTGTGAGTTTAAAGGATAATTCTTGCAGCTTCAGCAAGAAAACCAACAACCAGGCAGCATCTGACCACTCAGCCCAATTCATCCTACTTCTAGCGCTATTAAGCAAATGCCTCTTGCAAATCACCAATAACTATCCAACTCCGCCTGAAACTTTCTCTAAAACCTTTCACTAAAACCTGTTTATCTGAGATGGACCAAAGCTGTTCTAGACTACATTCAATTTCTTAATCACAAACAACCTAAGTATACATTAATACGTCTATTTTACTAAAGATGCAAGGGTAGCAAAACCTGAGTAACTGTGAGGAAAGATCTTACCAGGCTGGGAGGACAGTTTGGTGAGGAGCAGCTGACCACCATGAGATCCCGTTTCACTGTGAGCAGAGTCCAGCCCCCAATGTCCGATTCTGTACGGCAGAACACAGCGCATGTAAAACAGGCATGTCCATCAGGAGAACAATACAGCGTCCGCTTACTATCTGTGCTATGTTACAAACAAAACCAGATAAATCCTTTTGTTTTGGCTCAGTATAACATATATAGTAACCTGACCCTGCACAAGGACTAAAACACAACATTTCACTGGTGATATAGTGTCTGGCAGGTGACTCGCCAATAGGCAAGGGTGTAAGGGGGTGACTAGCAGGCTGATACAAACTGTGTGTCTCGTACTGTGCAGTACACAAAAAAAACAGCACACATTGTTCTCAGTCTGTATCACTAAATGGAGGGTCAATTTAACTTACTTGCTGTTAGTGACGTGACATTCCCTGTAGTGATGTCCACCAAAAGAAGGTCCTAGAACATTAAGAATAAGCTGAATGTGTGGGCGGCCTGTAGCGTAGTGGTTAAGGTAAATGACTGGGACACGCAAGGTCGCATAAGATCCGCACAGCCGTTGGGCCCTTGAGCAAGGCCCTTAACCCTGCATTGCTCCAGGGGAGGATTGTCTCCTGCTTAGTCTAATCAACTGTACGTCGCTCTGGATAAGAGCGTCTGCCAAATGCCAATAAAGTAATGAATGAATTCTGTTTTCCAAACGTGAAAAAGGCCATCATTTTAACAAAGGTAACCTTCCAGGCAAATGAGCCAATCAAAAGAAAAAATATATATATTCCAACAAATTTCTCTGTAACGGTTATGTGGGCGGCAGGAGGGCATTGTGGTAAAAAAGATTTCAGAACTGAAACTGTTCACAGGCCAGAAAGTACACTGCAAGCCCTGTCTAGACATCAAACTATTGAAACTATCATATTCACCACCTTTTATTTTCATAAAAAGTCTTTTAATTGAATGATTTACAGATGCAATAAAAATACATCTCAGGGGTAACAACACGTACACAGAACATTTTCATAATTTACATGATAGTCTTCTCCAGGACTGCCCTGACGCAAGAGGAGACAGATGAACCTGACCGGTTGTATCTATGGCAACAGTTGTACCTTTCTGCTTCTCTGAGGGCAGGAGATCAGGATTCGCTGGCTGTCCTCTGACCAACAGTCAGGAGAAAGCAACATGGAGTAGATCCCAGTGAAACCATCTGTGCCAAATACACACATACAATCACTTTACGCTTCTTACACAAACAGCCATCTTGCATAATGTATACCCTACATAAACACAGACAATCAGTGAAATACATAGGCCCACAAACTCATATTATAGGATTAACACATAAAGTGTAATCTCTCTCACATTAAGGGTGAACCCCTTAACAGGAGGTTTGTGGGTGTGTACACACACGCGCACGCATGCGCACACACACGCTCACTAACACACACAAACACACTTTCTACATGCCAGTGAAACTGTAAACGAAGCTGTGAAAATGGAAATGGGAAATGCCAGAGCCCACAGGGCCACACTGTTCCCTTTCTGGAAGCCAGCTGTTAAACTACACAGCAAATGGAACCTCAGCATAGGAAACCTTAAATTACAGGTGTATATCTGAAAGCACTCCAAGCTATTTTTACAAAATTAAAATGTTCCATTTTTAAATATTGCATAGTAATGTAAAAGGGAAGAATATGCTATAAAGTGATCTAAATTACTACGTGCAGAAGGAGGGGGTGGGGGGAATTACCTTCTCTTTGTCTGTTTAAAACATCCACCACGACTGATGTCTTCTTAGTATACCAGTCATACTGCATAAATGAAACACAACACGAGGCAGAGGGTCAGCTACACAGGAGAACTACACACTGTGTGTGGTGAACCCAGGAATACACCCCAAATGACATTGTGCCCCACAGTTCAGAAACTAATTCACTCACTAGAGGTCAGGATGTTCAGCCATTGTTGGCAAAAAAGAGATATAGAGATAGAGAAAGATCCAGCAGCCATACCATTACTGGCCTTACAGCTGGTGTGTGTGAATGGGTAAATAAGAAGCATAAATTGTACAGCGCTTTGGATAAAGGCACTATATAAATGCAGGCAATTACCAATACCATCATGAACCCAGCTCCTGCCAAATGGCTGAAGCTAAGCAGGTGTGAGATTGTTTATTACTTGGATGGGGGACCAGTGGAAGTACTGGAATGGTTTGTGTAAACTGCTGGAAGTAGTGAAGTGGTGTGATTAGGCCAGATGATCTTCCTTCTGGAAAAATGATCCCCAATGTCCCCAGCGCAGTGATGGGGACACTGTGCTGCAGGAAATGCCATCTTTCAGATGAGACGTTAAACCAAGCTCCTGACTCACCACGGTCATTAAAGATCCCATGACACTCTTCACAAAGAGAAGGGGATTCCCCAGTGTCCTGGCAACATCCCCCCCTGCATTACTGTAAGCACTTATGCCACAGTAGTAACCTAGAAATTGTTATTTAAAAAAAACAATTGGCATAGCTCGAAGGCTACATAATATTAATCCACAAACTCTTTTCAGAAGCTGGTTCCTGAGGAAGAAATTAGGCACCACAGTGTCAGCTAAAGGAGAATTACACACTTAATGTGAGGTGCCCCCATTAATACATCCTTCATTGCGCTCCCCACTTCAGAGACTAAATCACTAACTAAATGTAAGGTACGTTTCCACTAGACGGCAAAAAGACAAAGACAGAGATAGAGTCTGATAAACTGAAAAACAATATCAAGCACCTTCTTCAAGTTTGGCCACGCCTGCAATGTACTGATACAAACCGCTTTGGAAGCTCATCCAACTGAGTGTTCCTCAGAATGTCTCACATTCACCTGCGTGCCAATGTTGTCAATGGTGATATATTTAATCATTAGCTGATAAAACAACTGCATATATACTACTGGAACAGTCCCACACAAGTAACCTGAAAATGATTATTAAAAAACAATTAGTATTGCTAGAAGGCTACATAATCAGGAAAATGAAGGAGAACTGCCATATAAGAATGAAGATATTGCTGATGCCTTAAATTGCTACTTTTTTACCAGGGAGGAGGCATATTCAATACTCGGAAAGTCTTACCCGATTTTGAGATGGATAAAGAAGTTCTAGATAAATTACAGACAAATAAGGCAGCATGGCCCGATGGCATATTGCCAAGGGTACTCAAAGAGTTACTGGCAAGTATTTTTAGACAGAGAAACTGGAGAAATACCAGATGACTGGAAACAAGGTAATATAAGATGAGCATTGCTGGCTGAATGGCCTGTTCGCTGTATTAAGTTATGTTATGTTATGATATGATATGATATGATAATCCCCAAACAAATTACAGAAGCTAGTTCCTTAGTAAACATTTGGCATCCCATTTGGAGTCATGTGATGGATGCTGAGCAATCATTTCATTTTTCTGCAAGGCTACATTTTCTGCCGAGGGTGCATTTTCACATGACGAGATGGACTTACCAGACCTTATTAATAAAATAATGAACAAGGTCTGGTTATTAATCACGCAGGCTCACCATGCACAGCCGGCTGCACTGATAGTGAGGTCCGAACACCCCACACTCGAGGTAGATGATGCGACACAGGTCCGGACTGAGGCGCGGGGATGAGACGGCACTGCTCTCTGACGACAGTCGCTCTACAACCAGAAAAACAACACCCTGAGGACAGGCAGCGCGGGCTACAGCTGCACTGTCTCTCCCTGTGGAAGTCCACAGGAAATAACAGTGTCTGGCTACGGCTGTGTGGTACAGCAGGTGGGCAATGAAGGGTGTGTGTGCAGAGTGGGATGATGTGTGGTTAGTGCAGAGCGGGCCTACCTATAACTTGGAGGGGCTGTGTGGGTGGCTGTGGGTAGCTGCTGTATGTCAACCGGTTGTGTCTGCTAAATGACTCGTGTAATGTAATGTAATGTAATGTAACAGTGTCTCCTTTGTTGACCTTTGCCTGAATATGCAAGAAGAAAAAAGGAAGAAGCCCTTACCACATTTCCCACCGGTCAGGTCAACGTAAAACAAAGAAGACCTTGGATAGAGCAGAAGGAAATAAAAAAACAAGGTTAATGATCTACGCCATCAGATCTTAAGACATGAATAGAAATGCTGTGAGAGAAGAGGCAGGAAGCAAGCACACCCACAAACCTCCTATTAGGGGAGTATCTCAGGCCCAGTCGGAAGGGTTCATGCACCCAGCCAACGAACACCACGCCCGTGTCATTGGGGGCCCAGAATGCCTAAAGACAGACAGACATCTACTCACTCACTGTCCTGTAAGCACAAAGGACAAAGTCTCCCTTTGTGGAGGTTTCAGAATGACTCAAATGAAAAGCACACATGCAGGAACTGAAGGCAGACCTGGCCAGGGGAGATGTTGTCTGGGACCCCTTCAAGCACGGAGATGTTGCTGCCTTCGATGTCTAGGACACACATCACTGGGGAACTCTTGTTCACCAGGGCCTCCCCCCAGTCTTCATAGAACACAAACTGGTTCCCCTGGGAAGACACATACATGGTACAACTGCTTAAACGCCCCCACTGAACTTTCATTTCATTATGGTACCACTATATACTGTTGGTGTAGCATGGTTAGCTCAGTTAGTTCGCTAGTAAGCACGGATGGTGCAGTGAAAGCGAAGGCTGGTAGCAGGTTATAACTCCCCGATGACGTAACCCTCAAATTCAAAAGAGCGTTGTTGCCCTTGGCTAGAGGCGAGTTCGTCTTTAGCTGACTGGTAACGTGTTCGTTCAACAAATATTTGGACAAGTGAGAGGCCGGGGTTCAAATCCCACCTCGGACTCAGGCAATTCATCACCTGTTATATAGGCATATTGTACACAACAAACTACAAGCTCAAATTAGTAAACAAGTCCTAAAAAATATATATATATATATATATATATATATATATATATATATATATATATAAAATATGTGTGTATATATATTTTTTTCTTTTCTTTTTTTAACTGCATTTCCAGTGACACAGGTCATGTGAGATATTGACTGAGACCCTACCTTCACAGTCTCCTCCTTCTTCCCAGCTTTCATGGCCTCCTCCTCATCTCCCAAAGAGCTGGTTTCAGGAGACTCTGTCTGCATGAGGATCATAAAGTCAGCACTCTACTTATGCCTTAATTTTCCTGGCACACACTTGTGTCTTCTGACTTACAGCTGCAGGCAGTGGATATACGGTCCACTGTGTGCAGTAAAATTAAAATACAAATGACAAAATCACTTCCACAAACAACGCTGGAACATAAACCTTTAAATCAATATAAATCAACCTAATCCCCCAGGGAAGTGGAACATGATTTCTGCCTTAGCACCCAGGCTTCCAACAAGACACCTTTTCTAATCATATTTGCTGTATATTTGCTGTTCTGTAAGTACAACAAACCATCACCCGGCTCTATTCTATTGCAGCTAGAGTAAGCAAAAGGGTAACCTGTATTTGCGAAGTAATACAATTATCAGGTGTTCATCATTTTACTTCAAGCATTTCCTGAAGGAACTAAAATTCTGACTTTGTTCATGCATTTCTCTGAGACACACGTATTTGCCCTTATAATGTTCTTCCAGTAGCATTTTTTGAAAGGGAGTTTCCAGCAATGGCCACAATATGAATATCTACTGTCAAAAGTGGAGACTCACCATAACTCTAAATATATGCTATTTTTGCTTGGTGTACATGTTCAGGTAAATGCATATATTCAGTAGAAAAATCACCTGGAAAAACGACTCGGTCTTTGGTCTCTTCCTCTCTGCCACATACAAGAGGTGAGTCTCCGAGTGGGACCACACCAAGCATCCAAACTGATCTAGATGCAAGGGAGAGAAGAGAACACGAATGACAAGTTGGAAATGTGCGACTTAGTAGTTCCATAGAAAGGAGTCCCAGCGGCTCTGAACATCTCACCATCTTCATAGACCTTGCCATGTTTTTTCAGGGCAGTCAGGTTGATGCTCTTCACTTTGCTGTTCCTGTTCCAAATCTGGGTGTAGCAGCAGTGGCATCATCCGTTCAGTCAAGCATGTGGACAGATGAGGGAAAGAGATAAGCCTTCCTTACATCCCCAAACACACCGATGCTTTAGTCAGCTTAATAAGTACAGCTGACTTAATCAGGTTAATCAGGAAGGTTTCTTCATATTACACCCAGAACACTTCATCAAATATTTCTCAGAACATTTTGGTACACACTATACTAAACAGTGTGAACCAAAAACTAAAGCGTTCAATTTAGTTTCCAGTAACTTGCGCCAATTCCCTGTTCACAAGGCAATAGGTTCAGGACTGTAGAAATACATATCTTAATTAAATAAGCAGTGTAATAACTTTTTTAATATCTGTGGTACACAACAGTACTAGAGAACAGTACTACTACTTGGTTGACTTGGTCAGCCACAGGTGGAAACTCCCCTCCCAGAGAAAAACTGACATGATTAAAAATTACGCAGGTGTCAGATGTTCCCCCACACTTGACACATCAAGTTAAACACCGACTTCCATGCGAACAAGGTTATAAAAATAATGAGAAACCAAAACACCAAGACTGCCAAAAGCTGCTGTCATTAAGCATTTTACCTCCAAGAACTGTTGCTCCTCGCCCTTCACTGTGCACTCCCGGACTACAGCCTTCATATCACCAGATGGAGAGTCCTTGCTCAAGAGCCTGAGTAAAAGACATTACAATACCCACTAACTAAAACAAACTTTTAACTGTGGTCACATGAACAATTACAGCTGCACATTCTGACATCACATCAGTTCTACCTACTGGGGGCTGGGGTAAGAAGTCACAAATGTAAAAAACCCTACACCCCTGCCAGACCTCTTCGTTCAGCCTCCACAGGCCGCTTGGCACCTCCCCCTCTCCGAACCTCCACCTCACGCTCACGACTGCTGTCTGTTCTGGCTCCACGGTGGTGGAACGAACTCCCCGTTGAGGTCAGAACTATAGAATATCTCCCCACCTTCAAGCGCAAGCTGAAGACACACCTCTTCAAGCAGCACCTCTCCCCATCCCTCCCTACCTCCCTGTGAACCTTAATTGTTGTCTCTGTGACTTGCTTTGTGTCTCGGTATTTTTAGTTGGCTAGGTAAGCAGTGTTTGGATAGTTAACTTTGGTCACTTTTGCTGTTTGTTTGTTTAAAAAAATAATTAAAAAAAGGCCCTTGTCCTTATCTTTGTTGTACAGGTAGCAGTTGAAATTGTACTTCCCTCTAGGGTCTTTCAGCGAACTTATCCCTGGTTATGGGTATGCACTTTGTTGTATGTCGCTCTGGATAAGAGCGTCTGCCAAATGCCAATAATGTAATGTAATGTAATGTAAAAAAAGAAAAAAGAAAGTGATGTTGCGTGTAGGGTTTTTTGGTCACTGTGAAAACTTAAACAAGTACAGCACACACTTTTCACAAAGCTTAATCTAATACTGCAATGCAAATAACTTTAAATACTTTTAAACTGTTTTTAGAATATTTTCAACATTTCACCATTATATTATTGCATTCTACATTTGAGCCAGTGGAAACCATTAGGCATACACGTACTCTCCCTTAATTTCTGTGCAATTCCCAGATGGTCCCGAGTATACAACAGACTTGTCATCGTGAAACACAATGTACTGCCGACAGAATTTGACATTCTCATTTCTCTCCAGGTCACGCTGGCTCCATTCTAAAAAAACAAAAACAATGAAAACACAGGGCAACAATCAACACACTGGTGTAATACTGAATAATACCTGTACAGTAGGTTATAAGAACCCATCTAAGAACATAGGCCGTTTCATGCGGAAGAATGTGATAACATACTCAAAGCTGGGTTCTGGAAAATTTAAGTCTAAGGTGTGTCATACTGAATCCTATGAGGTGTGGCATTCAAATCAAAGTTCAAAGTTCAATCAAAGGGGCATTAAATTGTTTATTGTCATTTAAGTTGTAAGTTTCAGCTGGGCTGTAAATTCATTTGTAGATCATCTCACCTGTATAGATGTTGGAATATTTCCCTCCATATTGAGATGTGATCACTGGTCCAACGTCAGCCCTGATCAGGCAGGGGAAAAGACTCTGCTCTCTGAAAAGTTTGGCAATCTCTTCCGGGTTGGTGATTACCTTAATGCACAAACGCGAGAGGTGCACATAATGGTTGGGAGATACACGCTTTCTAAGAAAAAGCACTGGTGCGTAACATAACGTTAGCCTTCCAAGTAATATCATGTCTCAAATACCAGACTATTTCACCAAGCCAGCTTGCATAATTATATGGGGAAAGGTATAAGATAGCTATGTACCGCGGATGTGCTTGGAAATGTAACATCGTTTAATAAAAACCATAGCGTAAATCCTGATTCAAAATACCACCTGGGAGGTGTTATTTAACATTAAAAAGTCCGATATTCCCTTGGCATATGGCACATACACAGGAAAGCTCCAATGTTTTGCACACACCGCAGAGACATGCGCAGTACCTACTTCCGGGTCGTGCTTCCCTGTCGGTGTACATGTACACAGTAACGTAACACTAGCTAGTTTCCACAGCTAGCTAAGTACTTTAGCAAAGGATGTGTACTAGGCTTTCTAGTAGTTAACGTTACGGTGACAAGCTACGTACAGGTGTGAGAAAGCTAGCTAGTAAGCTAGTCTTACGGACCTGTTATGAGCGACGAGGGTGTGGTCACCGTGCACCGTGTTGCCTAGCACTAAATGTAACTTTACTTAGCTAACAGCACTGATTACTAGCTAGGTAGCATTAGTTAGATATGGAAAAAAGAGCTGTTTGTGGCAGCCACAGAAATTAGAATACAGTTAACTAACGTTAGCTAGTGTAAGAAAGTATCTTGCTTCCTGACAAGTTAGCAGGTAACGCGACAGTTAGAAGATATGAAGTAGAAATGCGAACCCTTAGATTAGAACCATAAACGCCACACAAATATGAACGTTAACGTTAGTTTGTTCACTTTAGCTGGCATCTTTTATAATTACAGTGTTAAGCGAGGACAGCTACTACTACTAGCTAGTAACATTACATCGTTACCATCGACAACAGGCATTAGCTAGCCAAGTTTCATTATACCATTGATTGTTCTGTGGCTAGCTAGAACATAGTAAGCAGCGAGCTAAGTTACCCAGCTGACGTTCGTTCAAAGACGTTACCACACAGTTTCTGGCTACCACATTTTTTACATTTGTAAAAAAATAATAATACAGTTCCTCTATATAAATACAAAGATAATAGATGTATTGAACACTGGAAGTTTAGTTTATTTGACTAAATTACCTGAGACTCCATAGTGTTGTTGCTGTCAAGTGGCCTCGCAATGTGAGCTATACTATCTTAAAGGGGATTATGATAACGAATCGATTAAATAAATAAAATAATTATGTTTAAAACACAATACTGCGTACAATGCATAATTATTATGTACGTGTTATATTAACAGTGAACTGGGCAACGGAATTTTTTGCTAGAAGGAACCATATACGGAGCGTTGTATAAATTCCGAGTAATTTGTAATGGTACTTTCCAACGTAAGTGGGTGTGGAAGACACAGCGCGTGACTGAATATATTAACGTTAACAGACGAGCCGTTCGGGAAGTAGAACTCTGGTGCTTATATTTATTGTATATGGTCAGTCCTATGCATTGACACATTTATTGTATGGGTTTATTTGTTGATTTGACAGATGCGATATCGTGGGTGCATATTCGAAATGGCTACTGTATTTTTGGAAAGTGATAGCATTGCTGTTCTTTTAATTAGAAATGTGTTCTTATAGTCTTTGTCAATCAAATACAGTATGGCATAGCTTTTTGTAATCTTCTGGTAACTTTTCTCACATTCAAGGGAACTTTGCATTCAAGAACAGAAATATTAAAATACATTTGCCATGCTAAAAGATTGTGATATTTGTTGAATGTTTACATTTATTGTTTACATTTAAGTAGCAGCCTATATAGATCACAAAAATTCAAATTGCTCTAAGCTGTGTATCCCCATGGGAAAACTTCTGTGAGGATGTTGATATGTCCAAATACAAATAATCCAGAGAAGAAAAATGGAAACAGCACAAATGACCGAGGCTTAGTTGGATTTCATATTGGGGTTCCTCGGTTGTAAAATGTGTGTGTGATCTTTGTGCTGTGGAATGTCAGAATTAACTACACATTGTTACCAAGCACATAGTTACCATGCATTTCTGTTACCATAATGCATTGTTTGCCATTACAGAGCATGTTCCAAAAAATTTTAACTTACGGGACAATATCATGTCACTACCAGAGAAAAATAATTTAGTGAAGAGGACAATATGTTTAATTTTCTTTATTCTTTTCCTGATGGAAATGTCTTGTCAGGTCATAATTTATCACATTACATGACATGATGCACCAATTTTACTACAACTGTTAACAGGAATACACTGAAACATACACAAGGTTTTACAATGGATACATGAAGTTCAGCTCATTGCACTTACAACTGTGAATGCACTTTTTTAATTGTCAAGGTTTTAAATTTTTTTGTTGCGTTTTTCTTATTTTATTTGTCTTTTTTTACAGATCCACATCCAACCTCCAACCATTCGAGAAATTACATGGAAGCCAGGATTACTTTTTTGAAGGACATTTTCTCATTTTACAAACACAACATGTATAGAAACTCTACACAGACCAATATGTTTCTGAATACAATTTGTTTTCAACAGTCCATACAAGCCAGCCACATACACAATGCTGTTTTTTTCGTTGATTTATTTTATTCACAAAAGCACAAATTGGCAGGTCAGCCACTGTGCGGCACACAAGACTCCCCATGCCGGTGATCATTTTACAATTGAGATTTACACACTGTACATATTTTTTTCAGTCATATTTGTTATTTACAGTGAAGATGGCTGCCTGTCATTCTCAATAAAGGGCTAAAGAGCTGGCGGCTGCTTTTGGTCATGCACTTGTTATTAAGTGGAAAGATAATATGGTTCCCTGATGGTGGTCTATGTGAGGGACAATATTTGTAGGCATTGCTTTTATCTGTATCTTCACCTTTATCTGTGATTCAATATGCATAACCACCCCAGAGCAAGCAACAGGGAAAGGTAATTGTCACAGTTCAGACAGTGAGTATGCTAATCAAAAGCACATATTTGGTTGGCATATAAAGACACGGGTGCGTATCTCGGCAAATGCTGTCATCAAAAACCCATACAATCCAAGATAGATGTAGGACTGAATGGGAAAATGATCGAATGGCTTTCATAATTGACCAGTTTGTAATAAAGCCCTTACTATAATGCATAAAATCCTGTCAACCTGCTGTGGTGGATTTTTAAAATGTGCTTTCCTGAGGCAAAATGACAATACAATTGTCCTTCAGACAAAAACATTGATTTGTGTCACATGATTAATATTGTTTTTGTTTTCAGAATTGCATTTCTCAATCTCATACGTTGTAAGTGTCAAGGGGTTGTATTGGCTGAGTGGCCATCTATGGACTATGATATCACCTCCTGAGGTAACCTGCACATCCATTTAGTTTCCTGTGCTGACAGACCTGGGGCTGTTGACAAGCCAGACCAGACATTTCCTGCTTGAAGGTGTACACTACAAAGGTGTAAGTCACCGGTTTGCACTGCACATTTTGTGGGGCAAGAGTTGTATACTGCACAACCACATAAATAAAATATCTTTTCTTCCTGTATATATTTATTTCCATAGAGATACACAAGTGTACCACATATACTTTATTTAATATTCTTAAATATACATATATAGTTATTCTATTGATTTATATCTTAAAAATATCTTCCTCTTTATATAGATGTCTACGTATAGAAAATAGTGTTCGCAATACAGGATGAATTATGAGGTAAGGGATGTTCACACTACAAATAAGTGATTGGTATTTAACCTTCTTTTGTTGTATGTACTTTCTGTACAAGACTACAATAATGCCAGGGATTTGTATCAAACCCACTGAATGAAAATTGCACATATATAATCCTTCTTTGAACACTTTTGTTAAACAATGTCACCTAAATCAGATCAGCAGTCATTTGAATTTTTGAATGAAGAATGTACTCCTCAATAAAACCAAATGTATTATCTCTCAGACATGATGGATGTTTTACTCCATGTTTTACTCCACATTCACTTGAAGATTGCATAGTCACATTGAATGGGATTATTGGGTATGCACAAGCCCAAACATAGATAAGGTCATGCAGCAATGAAACAAAAATGGAAATTACACATGGGAAATGCATCTTGCAAAACAAGTTCAGTGATGTTATGATTAGTGTTCCTTCCTGAAACCAGTTGGTTAAAATCCAAAAGGTTCATCATACAATAGACAAATTCTAACCAAGGCCCCTGCCTAGAATTAAACACGTAATTAAGTGCTGAAGTTGGAGGAACAGTATACTTAGGGGATTAGTGGATAAACCTTTACACAACATTCAATCTGTTTTCTGTATTTCTGAGGTTCAACTAAAGAGAGTACATTCTGTATTCTAACAATCATAGTTTATCTTTGCTTTAACGGAGATAATTGTAGTGATGTACTGATGCTGTTGTACTGATGATGTCTTACATCCCAGATATATGGTACAAAACTCTATAACAATATTAATGGAAATCATATGATAATTAATGAATCAATGAAGGCAAAAGATTACTGCTTTAAACATAAGAGATATCAGTCCATCAGAATTTGAAAGGCCTACTTCACTGCATGCAGGTGCTCAAAAAAAGTTTTGTTTCTATACTAATGACTGTGGATGCAGTACAATACACATTCCCTTGCAATTAAACAAGACAAGTGAATGCCAGCCACATACTATATAAAACATGTTTACTTGATTAGTATACTTTCCCCCTGATGGGGGTTTCTGGTTTGGATTAATTTTCAAACTCCAATCAACATTTCATTTCAACAGTCTGTGAACACCAATACAAGGTTCTTTTCAACAGACTGCATTAAAGTAGTACGTTATCTCACCTGATAACTTCAAAAATGTAATAGGGATATAACAATAGACAAATAATAGTCCTGTATACAAGTCAAAATGAAAGCAGTACCAACAAGCACAGCTTCACAGCCCAAATGTTTATGTGAGGTGCATGACACATGACTGGGAGATAAAACACTTCCTCTCGCATACTGGGATAGAGGATGCAGACATTTGTTATTTGTGAGGGATAGATTGTGGTAATTGCCCAAAGATTGTTCAAAGAAGTATGGCTAATTATGAAAAATATTAGCTTTGTTACATTTTGATGAGTAATTATAATGGTTGGTTGGCTTTTATATTTCTATTTCCCTGTAATGTCTTCAGCAGCTCAAGTTTTTCATTGAATAACAAGTGCATAAACTGGCAGCCAAGTACCGGAGAGCACAAATTACCCTGCAAACACAAAGTGAATGAGGGCGTGCAATAAGTCTTACTGTACCTAGCAACCCATGCTTGAAGCTACAAGATGAAGAACATTTATGACAGTCTACATAGTTAACCCTTTGGCAATGGGTCCCACATTGGGGAGTGATGGGGGCTTGAACATGCCACTAAAAGAAGAAATCAAATTCAATAATTCAATTCCATACATACAAGTAGCTAAATACAAATGAGTCTATCCATTTTCATGAATCGGGAACACAATTTTGCTGTATTATTTTTTTAGACATTACATTAACAGTGGTATTATTTTTTTCACTTTATCTTTTCAAATATGAATCATTGCATAGAACATTTGAAATGGAAAATTTATTTCATCCACCCAATTTTGACTTGTTTTGTTTTTGGATGATTGGAAGCACATACAAAGGAAACACGACAACACACTGGTGACATGAGGTTTTGTCAGAGCATGCTAAATTCTCATCAACCACAGAAAGACAATATACATCAGATTTAGGGTAAGGTCGGGCAGGATATCCATGACACTGCAACAATACAGCAGGAGTTAGCCTGACCTGAGAGATTTCTGTGACTGCTATTGAAATATTTTATTCCGTGCCACTGCCACTCCTGAGACATCACTCTGACATGAACTCTCATTCCAGGAATGGCATATGTTCAGTATTGTGCTTAGCTCCAAATAGAACTGAAATTGTGATATTTGCAACTTTTTATATTTGATTTATTTTTATTTTATTTTATCCTTTGTCAATTGCATTTGCCTGCCATGTGCATTGCAGTGCATCCTCTATCGACTGAGGAGAGTGCAGACAATCACATGTTCTCATCTAAAACGTGATGTCAAGACGCTGCTTATTTTCACTCTGCAGTTACAAAGTTGACCTTATACAGACATGAGTCGCAGGAAGACAAGCAGTGCATGCAGACAGGCTGTGGGTGCCTGACTGACAGGAGGGGGGGTTACTATTGGAGCCAAGACACAGTCATCCCAGCCAACCATATTTCCCCTTCCTGTATAGCACTGGTATAGTCCAGATATGACACTAGACCATCATTGGTGGAACAGTGCCTTAACAGAATAAGTCACCCAACAACCCCTCACAAATTACGTTTTTAAAATAAAATTTCCAGAATTTCTGGAAAAATGTTTTCCCTAGCAAATAATCATCAATATTGACTGGTCGTACACCAAGGAAGACTAGGTTCACTAAAGTAATGTATACAGTTCAAGAATATATTTTATTCTTTGAATAAATCCTACATTTTCTAGCCTCTTTATTCTTTGTTTTGTCCTCACCCTCCTTTCAGTAGACCATGTTTCAGATTGCAAATTTTGCATTGGTAGTTCTGTTCTGTAAAACCTGAAAAGCCATATAGGAACATGAAAATCAAGATGACCTGCTATATTCAGTAGCTCTCTGTTTTGTTGCAGTGTGTCTGGATAGGGTCTATGGATGGATCTTGTTGTAGGACTTTGCACAGTTTAGTTAATGACAGAGGGAACACATTCCTGGCCCCTTATTCTAAAACAATACCCAATTGTGCTCTTGACTAACTGCCCTCTGCATGCTATTGCTTCTTTTCAGGAAAATATAAATGTTGCTAATAAATAAAATGATGATAATAATGCACATGAAAATGATGGTTTTTAAAAAACTGTACAAATAATTATAAAACAAAAATAATACAAAATAAATATAAATAAATAATATTTGTGTTCCTGTTGGAATTATAATATACATATGGTATACTTTTTGCAAAAAAATGAACTTTAAATAATATTGATTAAAAATAAAAATAAATGAGGTATAAAAAAAACTGGATGATTAAGGCCATGTATTTCATTTGCAAAAGAAAATAAGGCAAACATAAGAAATAAAAAATGCATAAGTACGATTAAAAAAGCAACACTAAAAGCCCAAGGTTTTGGAATGATTTTGTGATGGCTTTGCAATGGCTAATAGAAAAATCTGGCCATGCTGCATTCTGTGTTCTTCAGCTTTCAGAGTAAGTCCTCAGTTGTGTGGCCATATATTCCTCTTCCTTTGTACCTTTTTTAATTTCCATGGTCTTATGGCCTCCTTTATTTAGATGATGAACAGTGTTAGGTCTTGGAAATAAAGTTACATGCACTCCAAATCCTAAATCCACATTACACGTCTGGACACAAAAACAGTTCTGCATTCAAAAAAAGGGGGAATTTCCATACTGGAATGTAAAGATAATAAAAAGAGAGCATATAATATATATTTTTGTTATCATGTTTAAATCTTCATTTATTTTCTCCATCCTAAATGCCCTCAACTCAAAATGAAAAGGTCTTTTAGTACAAGAAAAACCTATGAAGCTTCTTTTTTTCTTTGAATCCTTTCCCAGAATAATAAGAAGAGATTGTGGTTAGTCATCTGAGCACATGCATTTGGAATCAATGATCCTGATCTGTGGAGTCCCTCCTCTCGGGTTGTCCTGTGCTTCCAGTGAGGCAAGAGAAGCCAATCAGACTCTGGCAGATTGCATTCCAGTTGGACGGAGGGGTCACCAAACACTTCCTGCATTTTCAGCATCCAAGGGCTTGCCTCATTCCTCCTTTGTAACTCTGACTGGCTTTGTTTGAATGAACTGCCTGACTAGGGCATCCGAGACTGGCTTTTCAGAGCAGGTTTCACCTTTAGTCTTCTGGACTCTTCATAATCTAGAGGTTAAGGGTCAGGGCTTCTGAATTTAGCTGGGGAGATGGTCAATGCTCTGGTCAACTTAACATCACATGCAACCTTCTCTCTCTGGGGTTTTCAATTGTGAGGGTATATCCAGGTCAGCATGTCCTCATGGCCGATCTGGAAAGAAATATGTGTATTAATACAATTCAAAGCTGTCAAAAAGTCAATGGAATATTTACTGGCACAGTATAATATCAACAGGGCACACATACAATAGTAGCAGTACAATAGTAGGAGTACCACTGTTAGCTACCTCCAATAATATTGCCAATGGAATGCTGCCTAAAGCACACATTAAAGCCACACAATTGGAGGATATTCAGATGAAATTGATCAGATTAAAATAACCTAAAACTGTAGTTTCAAATATTTCTTTTAAGACTAAGAGTGAAATACAATTGGGTTTTGCCTTGGAAAATAGCATGCATGTACATGCTACTTCACTCAGTTAGAAAAAGTAAACAATTCAGTACACTACAAAAGAGTCTTAAAATCTATTGGGTGTTTAGTCTTATAATATTAGCTTTAATTTTTTACTTTTTACTTGATGACTGAAATTATCTTACCCTATTACCAATATTTGTAATAGAAAGTAATAGAAATATAAGTTTAAGTCTAAATATAAGACTAAAATATCAGACTAAAATAAAGACTTATGTTTGGGTTTTTGCAGTAAAGCCATTAATTGTTCCAAAGTAGTGCCTATTGGCACATATGAAAATTGAGTTATGTGTTTCTACTGGCAGCTACATCTTTTGCTTGCACACAATGAATGAATTTGGCATTTTGTGTCAGCTGGGAACACTTCCTATGGTGTTTAAATGCCAGTACTCTCCGAACACCATTTCATTCAACAGTCTCCAGCGCTATTCCAAGCCACAAAGAAGGGAACCCTTGGTGATAGTTCTGAATTTGACAAAAGTCATTCTTTCAATTGTAGATTTAAAAAAGACACTTTTCATTAAAATGGTTTGAGCTCCTTTAATATCCACAGTAGGTCACAGAATCCATCAGAACCAGGCTGCCCCTGCCTGTATGCAAATGGAATGAGCCTACAGATACAAGTGCCCCTGTACCACCCATAATGTGGCTCCAATAACTCACTGTTCCAGAAGTTGAGTTTTTCAACTCAAGTATTTCTGGTGCTTTCTGTCAGAAGAAGCAAATTACAAATGGAACACAGAGTGGAATCTCCAGCCTGCCTGCCTGCCTGTCTGCCTGCCTCCAGCTCCCACTACCCCTCACAGCAGTGTGATATACCTGTGTAATCTCACACACAGCAGTGTGATATACCTGAGTAATCTCACACACAGCAGTGGGATATACCTGACTAATCTCACACACAGCAGTGTGATATACCTGAGTAATCTCACACACAGCAGTGTGATATACCTGAGTAATCTCACACACAGCAATACCATATCCCTGGGTAATCTCACACACAGCAGTGTGATATACCTGGGTAATCTCACACACAGCAGTGTGATATACCTGGGTAATCTCACACACAGCAGTGTGATATACCTGAGTAATCTCACACACAGCAATACCATATCCCTGGGTAATCTCACACACAGCAGTGTGATATACCTGGGTAATCTCACACACAGCAGTGTGATATACCTGAGTAATCTCACACACAGCAGTGTGATATACCTGGGTAATCTCACACACAGCAGTGTGATATACCTGGGTAATCTCACACACAGCAGTGTGATATACCTGACTAATCTCACACACAGCAGTGTGATATACCTGGGTAATCTCACACACAGCAGTGTGATATACCTGGGTAATCTCACACACAGCAGTGTGATATACCTGGGTAATCTCACACACAGCAGTGTGATATACCTGGGTAATCTCACACACAGCAGTGTGATATACCTGACTAATCTCACACACAGCAGTGTGATATACCTGGGTAATCTCACACACAGCAGTGTGATATACCTGGGTAATCTCACACAGCAGTACCGAGACCTCAACCATTACTCTCCATTTCCTATGAGACCATTCTCTCCATTAACCCCCCCCCCCCCCCCCCACAGAGTCTCAGGGTTGCAGGTTTGGGATCTACCACAGCACATTAAATTGAGGCAATCTGTTCAGACAGCATGCTAACTCACAGGTGTGAATCGCTTGCCTATTACTATCTGTGACACCCTTTTCATATTAATTTCATATCAGGGATTCACCATCCCGGGAGTGGTAGGGTAGCTAGATATATTTTCTCCACCTTGTTCTTCTATGTAGGTTGAATGGTTTTCAATGTTGATATTTAAAATATATATTTCTTGTAGACTTTCTTCACTAATAAAACCTCTGAGGTTCAAAGACCCAATTAGATGCTCACCAGAACATGCTGTGTTGGATCCACTGGCAGGTGTGAAGAAAGGGAGAGGTTTATGTTGAATGATGGTATTTAGCCCAGAGAATTGCTTCATTGTTTCAGTCCTGAAATAAATAAAAAAGAATCAATAAATAATAATAGAAATAAATAAATAGTGTATGTTAGATAGTCAAACTCTATTGTCCATCCATCCATCCATCCATTATCTTAACCTGCTTATCCTGAACAGGAGCCTATCCCAGCATACATTGGGCGAAAGGCAGGAATACACCCTGGACAGGTCGCCAGTCTATCGCAGGGATTCTCCAATCAGCCTAACCTGCATGTCTTTGGACTGTGGGAGGAAACCAGAGTACCCGGAGGAAACCCACGCAAACACGGGGAGAACATGCAAACTTCACACAGAGAGGCCCCGGCCGACCGGGATTCGAACCCAGGACCTCCTTGCTCTGAGGCACACTCTATTGTATTCTATTATTTTTTTAGATTCTCATTCAGGAATACAGTGCACTGAAATATTTATCATGAGAGTTTTCCAATCTGTCAAGAAGTACCACATAATGCTACTCTCTTCACTAGTTTAGTGGTTACGCGTGCTTATATATATTATAAATGTAATCCCTCGTGGAGCGTGGTACACATTAAAGAACAGACATTGAGTTGAGCAGTCTGTTGGAACAGTGCAAGTTAAATTTAATTAGCAACAAGTCAATGACCAAAGCTTGTAACAAGAGCTTGTAAAAATAACCCAGGTTGCTTTTTCACCCCTCTCTAGATGCAATGCCTGAAAAACAGCATCATTTTTGCTGCATAACCATGGCAACAGAGGCATGTTAAAGTCATTGGGTCACCTACCAGGGAAATCATATCATACAGAATGACAAGATGACCAGCACCATTATGCTTGACCTGCTCTCACCTCTGCATGTTCTCTGCATGAATGCACCAACACACTGGAAATGATCCATTCAGTAATAATATACCTGGGGACTGGGTTCTGAGGGGTTAGAGCAGGGATCTCAAAATGAAATCTTGGAGGACTGCCATGTCTACTGGTTTTCTGTGTGGTCCTGCACTTAAGTGCTTCATTTAAGTCATTGATTGGCTAAAGAGTCCACACACCCTTTTCCAAGGCATAAATTGACTACTGACTGAAAGGGGGAAAAAAAGCTGCACACCCTGCAGCCCTGGGGTTTAAAACCACTGGCTTAGATTCAAAAAGGCTTTCTACACATTAATTGGGTTGTTCAAATGGAATATACCAACTGGACACACACAGACACACACACATGCACACACACCCATATGCTCACATGCACACACACACACACACAGATGCTCACACACATACACACACACACACACACACACACATACAGTGGGCATAAATATCTTAGCAGAAATGTTTCACAATCATATTCAGCATCTCAAACTTTGAGAAGAATGGCCATCTCGCATGTGACCCATGTCTTATATTTTAGACAAGAAAAAGGTGTCCCTGATTAACCTATTCCTTGTTTTCTTTGTCTCTCGTTATTCATTTATGTGCTATCACCTCTGGGGGCAATTGTTTAACCAAAACTAACCACGTATTGTTGGCCTCCTATTAAACATTAAGTGACACAGCCATTTACAGAACTGCTAGGGACTGATCCAGACAGGCATCTTTCCCACATGCTACGGTGCAGGCTGCAGCAGGGATCAGGGATCCCCATGTAAGTGAGTCTCATTGATCTGAGCATTGGTATCTGGACCTGAGGGTCACACGAATGACACCAACTAGCAGGTATCCTTGTTTGAAGCGGATAAACCGACAGGCATTTGTAGTAATTCCTGCCTCTGGACACTAGATGGCACAATAGCAGAATAAATAACAAACAACAACGGTATATGCAGCTATACTGTATAATTGCTGCAATAATTCCCCCTATTTGTAATATACGTATATATATTTATACGTGTGTATATATATATATATATATATATATATATATATATATATATATATATATAAACATTTTTTTCAAAGTGGTTTTCTGGGTAAAGATTAGTTTTGCATTATGTAAAAGTTCTACTCAAAAGCTATTTAAAACTAACACAAATGTACTGTCCATTTCAGCATTGTACTTGAATCACGTAATTGGCAGGTTGGGTAAAATAATTGCAGAGGAGTCCCCTCCAGTACATCACCTCCTTCACCCTATCTCTATCTATGTATTTCTGGGCTTCCAAGGCTAAAATCTGTTTGTTTTCTAATGAGCTTGGATAAAACATGCATGTACTGTCACGTCAGTATGTTACTATACGCAGCAAATATGCTGATGTTTACATGAAAGACATACATATTTTATTTATTACTCTGCTGACAGTGGTACCCGGGTATTGTCACAAGTCAGCTGGACTGTGGTATTTCTATTGTTATACTTCCCCACTCTGCAATTCTTCCAGTCAAGATTATATATGCATGATGGCCTGTTTAAAAACTCACTCACTCACACACTCGCTCACTCACTCACTCACTCACTCACTCACACACTCACACACTCATTCACTCACACACACTCACTCTCACTCTCTCACTCACTCACTCACTCACTCACTCGCTCGCTCATTCACTCACTCACTCACTCACTCACTCGCTCACACACTCACTCACACACTCACTCACTCACACACACTCACTCGCGCACTCACTCGCTCGCTTACTTATGCACTCACTCACTTATGTGCTCACTCACTCACTCACTCACACACTCACACACTCACTAACTCACTCACTCACTCACTCACACAATCACACAATCACTCTCTCACACACTCACTCACTCACACACTCACTCACACACTCGCTCACTGACTCGCTCACTCACTCGCTCACTCACTCACTCACACACTCACTCACTCACTCAGTCACTCACACACTCACTCAGTCAGTCACTCACTCACGCACTCACTCACTCACTCACTCACACACTCACTCACTCACTCATTCACTCATTCACACACTCGTTCACTCACGCACTCATTGGTGAGGTTTCTTTGAGTGGATCAGGAGTGCTGAGGACATAATGGACAGTGTGGGTGCTTTCAGTTGCTGTCCCCTGTGTAATTGCATAACAATGTAAAGTGCTCTACAAATGCAGAATTTTGGCAAAAGGGAATAATTGCCTTGAAACCACTTTTGGCAGCGTGGTGCACAGATTTGATATGGGCTTATACACTTTATTAGGTATTTATTAGACTTGTTCTGCTGCTGTAGCCTATGTACTTAAGTGGTTTGACGCGTTATGAGTTCAGAGATGCTCTTCTGCATACCACTGTTGTAATGTGTGGTTATTTGCGTTACTGTCACCTTCCTGTCAGCTTTGACCAGTCTGGCCCTTCTCCACTGACCTCCCTCCTTAACAATGCATTTCTGCTCACTGTATTCTCTGCAAACTCTAGAGATGTGAAAATTCCAGGAGATCAGCAGTTTCTGAGATATTCAAACCACCCTGTCTGGGACCAACAATCTTTCTACCGTCGAAGTCACTTAAATCACATTTCTTCCCAATTCTGACATTTGGTCTGAAAAGCAGCTGAACCTCTTGACCATGTCTGCATGCTTTTATGCATTTAGTTGCTGCCACATGATTGGATGATTAAATATTTGTGGTATAACATACTACACCTTCCATCACGTCCAATGCAAATTAGAGCTCAGTTTAGGTGAAGCCTACTTTCTCCAGAAGCCAATACTCAGTGCCAAAAAAACCCAATGAACACAGCTGAAATTACTCAGCTGCAGTTCCTTCTGTGATGAAGCTTCTCAGTCACAGAGACAAAACCAGAGCTGAATAATGTGATCACCAATTACTTCTGCTATTATTATTTGACATACAATACATGATTGTGGTCACAGCTGACAGAATTGATGCTGGTATATTATATTAGAAAATATAATATAGTTATATATAGTCATAATGTCGGGCTGTTATCACAGTGCAGTATCTCCTCAATGCTCACACACATCATTTTATCTCACAGCTATACAAAAGAGCACACAGCAACACGCTTGGGAAGGGACTGCTTTCAGGAGTGTTTATATATTCAGCCACAGTGAATCTCAGCAGGATTCAACTGAGCCTGTAGGGAGCTGAGCTTCAGTTCTGGCAATAGCCTTAAGCTGTCACAGCAACACTGAACCTGAGCCTGGATCAGTGGCTGCAGGACAGAACACAGAGCAGACCACATGTTTATGCCATAACACACTACTGTACATTCTCAGTAAAAACAACCAAATAAATAATGGCTTGTGAATGGGTTGGCTAATCTCTATACTTGAAGGTATCTTCACTTTTCTTTCCACTTCAACTGGCTTTATAATAATAATAACAACAATAATAACAAAAACAACAACAATAAAAACAACAACAACAACAATAATAATAATAATAATAATAATAATAATAACAGTGACTGTTTGTTACTAATTTATAGACTGGAAATTGCAATGGCATTTTTCTTTCAGATCCTGGCATGACAATCTGATTGGTAAGCAACATAAAAAAATGGGCTTTTAATTATGAACAGCATTGTCTTCAGTGGGAAGAAACACTCAGCAGAGCCTAAGTGCATACAGTAGGGTGTAAGTGATCGGGTAGCCTACTGATACTCTTGCCAATAATATATACTATGGCTAACCCATCTGGATTAACCTGCACGGAGTGCAAGAGTGAATCATTCTGCCTGCTAGCCCACTGACCCTGTGCCTTTCAACCTGTAATCTCACACAAAGGAGGAGAACTGTCACATACACAAATTCATATCCACCTTTCAGGTGTATATAATCCTGGGGTGAAATTCTAGTAATGACCTGGGCTCTTTGCTTTAATCACTCCAATAAATATCTGCTGTATCACTGGTCTGCAGAAGGTACAAATTGTAAACACCAGGTCATCCTGAATGATGGTTAAGCCAAGAGGCTAAGAAGGCAAAGAGAATAATTGATGCATATAAATAATGCATCGAGGTACAAAACTCTGCCCCAGTCGTATATGACTTTTCTGCCTGTCTCAACTGTGGTTGCTATTTCCATTAAACAAGCAGGCCTTGGAGTGATTTATCTTTGTCGTCAAAACATGATCCCATTTCCCTTTTACCTCCTTAAATTTCCATTCCACTGAATAGCACTCTGACTCCCACTGTGAAAACCCAACAGTGGGAATGCTGGGAATACGCCTATCAGTGCATTGCACCTTCGGCAAGGGGACCCCTATGACCTTATCCAAGAAACAAGAAACCCCACACCCCTTCTCTCTCTCTCTTTCTCTCTCTCACTCTCTCTCTCTTTCTCCATCTATCTGCCTCTCTCTCTGTCTGTCTGCCTCTCTCACTCTCTCTCTCCTTTGCTTCTCTTCTTCCCTCCATACTCTGTTGTGACCTTGAAGCAGACATTAACTCCAGTGTGCTGCAGCAGGGCATTCTGGGTTGTAAACAGTGTCTATAACAAGCTGGCTTAGCTGTACTACATTGCTGTAGTGATCATTACATCACTCTGAATGTTGAAAGCTTTGTCAAAGTCAAAGCTTTGAGGTTTTAAGCCTGGTCAGGGCATTGGAATACGTAGTTTGGGATCAAACTCAAGAAACCCACATTGCCCCGGTTTTCCCAGAGTTTAGTTGGGTGTACACTGCATTGTTCAGCTGTTGAGAGATTACTGAATGGAAACCACACTGCAATACAGTATTTGTTTTTTGTAGTTTTCAGATGTTGGCATAGTTTCACAGCAACTTCTCATTTACTGTAATATTAATAACACTGAATGACTGAATTGAATGATGGCATTGCATTTTTGGACTGCAATACCAAACACGCAGGCATTAAGCATTAAGTAAGCATTTAAATATCTCCAACCACAATTCTTGATGATATTTAAAAAAGTTAATACTTCACAGTAGGACTTCCTGTCACACTGGAAAATAAATCAACAGCTTCAAAACCACTGACATAATGATGAAATGTTAAACATGTCACTTTCTTTAATTTTATGTATGCCACTTGACTAAGGCAGAATTAATCAGCACCGGCGAGCACTGCGTAAAGGGTTTTAATGGCATTCGTTGTTGTGAAGTGATCCTACAGAGGATTCAGCAATAGCTGTTGCTGTGGAGTCATTACTAAGAGGAGATATCGGAGAGGCTACAGTCCTTAGGGGATATACACACCAAACACTTCATCAGTCCCAGCCTTGTGTCAGTGTATACAGTTACTGCCTGGTGTCCATTACATGATCCGAATATTAATCTCTTTTTCAGGGCCATATTTCTAAAGATCTGCCTATGACATGATGTGATGATAAGTGGGTTAACTGTGTTTTGATGGGTCTGTGATAATGCTTGAGCATTAACCCTTGAATGACATTGTGAAGAGGACATTGATTCAGGTAGATTCGATGTTCATTGACTCTGTGGTGTGATGCCGATAATGATGGCTCCGACCTGAACATTTGAAAATGTAATCAGCAATGTGATTTTATCTTTTGGCATTAATATTCATGCTATTCGGAATGCACCGTATTCTTAAAACTTCATTTGTAAACCTGGCACAGGCATGCTTTACAAAGACATATCTATCATGATAACCACTGTCTACCTTTGGCCATATAGGTGACTAATGAGGCTGTAGCACCTAATGAATATCTTACCATGTGTGTGCAGTGTGAGAGAGAAAATAGGTGTGTGTGCATGGTTGTTTATTCCCTTGTGCATCTTCATATAGAGATACAGAGGTTATGGTTGGCCAATAACACACAGAATAACATGCCATCATTATGCAATGTCTCACTCACCAATATGCTGCATAAAACTACCAACACACATTGCTTAATGCACCCTATTAACAGCTTGAAGCCATGCCTTACAGTATTGGATCATACCTGCTAGCAAGAGCTTTAAAGTACTGTGCTCTCCTTTTAATTAGATAAGATCCTGGATATTATATGGCTTTCATATCTTAGATTTTCAAATATTAAGACAAAAACTGAGCAAACACTGGTCAATGGTTGTAACCTGAAGTATTATTTATCTAAGATTTTGCAACATCTGAGCGTGTGAGTTAATGAGAGACATGACTGTTGAGCAAAAAAAAAAAAACACCCAAAAAAAAGGGAAAAAAACAAAACAATGAATAGATATACTAACTAATTACGGAACTGGAGAGTACTGAACAAACCCCATAATTACCTAATATATTCCAAGCAATGCCTGAAGCCAAAACTGTCCGAGGTAACCCTAGTAACCGGGAGGACTCGCGGACAGCAGCCCGGGATGTACTGCTCTGCTACAGCGTATTGATTGTGTCTGTGCTACTCACTCACAGCATGACCTGCTCGCTGAAGCAGTGACGGTCTCAGGTCCATCATGCAGGGCCTGGGATCCCCAGCTCTGATAAGGCATCCATTGATTCCAGTTCTGCTTGGCTGAGCTGAGGAGGAGATAATCAAGAAGCGAGCTCCACTCAGATTCAATGGAACTCATTCACAAAACGTGCATACGATCAGATTTTATTTTCAAATGTGCCAATGTTTCCAAGAACATTCATCATTTTGTTTTTGTTACAAAGATGAATTTGGTTTTTGTTATAATCTAAATCTACAAAACATGCTTAAAGCTACAAGCAGAACAGATTTCTATTTAGATTGCTTTATTATTTAGCCATTTATTATTTATAATAACTCATATTAACTCATATTAACAACAAAACCCTTATCAATGCAATTACAGATATAAATAGGCTATTGATTTCACTAACCTATTTGAATGCACTCAAATCTATCTAGTTTTCGATGCATTTTTTATTAGTTCTAGTTAATTTTCTAACAACTGGTTGGCCAGTTTTTTTCTTTGTATTTGTTTTACACTTTTTTCAGTTTTATTTCAGTTTACAGTTTTAATATTCATTTTCATACCTAGTTTTATATATTTGCTGCTTTTGGATTACTTGGCTAACTGACCATGCCATGAAACATAATTTACACATATGTTTGCAAAGAGCAATGAATGGTGTATATTTGCACACAATCCTGAAGTTAGAATGGATTTTATGGGATAACTGGGGTGTTACCTTTTGCTAATCACATGAACAGACAGGCACATCAAATTTATGAACAATCAGTATTCATCATCTCATACACTAAGGACATGTACAAAAACTGAGGTCTGTGCATGTTTCATGAATCCTACGTTTGTCTTTTGTAGGAAACTTAAGAAAAAAGTAAGAATAATTTAAGAGTTTTGTGAATGAGACTCAAAGTCATTTAAGAACAGTCATGCATGTTTTCAGCTCGTTATCTATGTCCTTACATACTTTTATGTCTGGCTAATACACTGATGCCTCACATGTATTAGATAAAAAAAAAGAATATTGAAATGATAAAGTGTACAATACTTACCAGTGTGCCCAGAGCTCCACTCTCTTTCTCTTGCAGATAAAACATATAATTGGGGGAAAGTTCATAGGTTTTTCCAGTACAGAGCCTCTTGATGTTCACAACAACTACTCCAGAAAATCCTGAAACAAAAACCCCTTTCTGCTGGGTTCATTCCAAACAGACAATCACCAAGACATTTTCAGGGATAGTGAAGGCAACAGATATTGTCTTCTCAGTGACATGACAGCCAATACTGCACAAAATACTCATTGAATACTTGTGAATAAGTGGGATACATGCATTTTGGTATGACATATTATTTACAATAAGTTGTAAGAATAGGCTGCTGCTTTGAGTATCATTGACAGATTTAAAACATTTTTATTTTAGGCTACTGCACTAAAAGTTGTATTTCTGTTAAATCCTACCTTATGTTGCCTCTAGCTGGAGGAAACTGTAAATAAAGTGAAGTAAACAGCAAAACACCTGTACATTCATTAAAAAATAATGAAAGAACCTGGCTCTATTCCCTGCTTCAACTCAGTGTTGAATGACTTAACACGATACACTGTGTTTCAGTTAAAGAGTGACACTTACCCTCTCCTCCTCAGTTCACCAGAAGGAAGTGAATTTCTTGCCAAAAGCAGAGACGGCTAATAGATAGAAAGACAGAGTCAAATACATGGCTGAGTCTCACAGCATGTCTACAGAATGTGTGTTGCACCTGCGGCCAGTGAGAAATGTGAACAGTAAAGTGTGCATCACATTGTGTCAGACCAGCCCTCGCTGTACTGTATGAAGAATGAGAGATTCAAGCTGAAATAGTTTAATACATATTCATTTTGGTTTGAATATAAAAGGACTGTGTAAGCGTAATATTTTCAAAAGTGCACTGTGCTCATGATTAAATCTGATATTACACAGGCCTATCCCACGTACAAATGGTCTTTCAACTGTGCTGTGCCTCGGTACAGGACCTACCATCTCCCAGTTTCCCCGCCTGCTCGGCCGCTCCTCCTGGCAGGATTTTGGAGAGGACACTCTCCCCTTCAGCAGCAGGCTGTCCCGCTGCTGCACTTCCTATCCCTCCAGGTCTGGGGGCTGCTTTTGAGCCTATGAGGGGGGTTCGGAGTGGTAAATGGCAACCTGCAGTGTGTGCGTTCGTGTGTGTGTGTGTGTGTGTGTGTGTATGTAAGCGTGCATGTGTGTGCATGTGTGAGTGTGCATGTGTGTGTGTGTGAGCACATGTGTGAGTGTGAGCATGTGTGTGTGTGTGTGTGTGAGTGTATGTGCGTGTGCCTTTTCTGGCTCCTACAAACATTACTTTTTTCCCAACAAAAACATCAATAGATGTTTAACCTGCAACAAACTTCCACAGGAAAAGGGGATCTTACTACCTAACTCATCAAAAGGCTCAACCATATATTTTTGTTGAGAGTAGACAAGACAACTAAAATGAGCAAAGATTTAAAATTGGCTCCAATCTAAAAAAAAAAAAAAACATCTTTATGTGAGCATGAACAATTTTAAGCCATATTGTGTGAGCAAAGTACTGTATGAAAATAGATTGTAAGCAATAGGATCAAATTTGGGTATCATAGTTATTCCAAATCTGTCCTATCTTGACATTGTGTAGAAGCCATAAAATAGCAAGAACAATGCTGTGGTGAGAAAATATTGATTATAAATCAAGACTTTAAATGAATGTCATACAGTGCTTTTTTCAGATAACATTTGCATGGCTCATTATTGATGACTTGACTCTTGAAGTTCAAGGCACATAAACTTAAACCCCTCTCAAACCTGGACTCTGGGTGTGTGCTATGAACACTCTCAGCTTTGCCCCCAAGCAAGCTTAATGGACTTCCATTCATAGACAAGAAACATTTCAAAACGGACTGAGGAAACCCATCTCCTAAGGAAGAGGCCCACTCACCTATTCCAGTCAGAGGGGGCTGAGGGGTTTTTGCAGGCTGTGCCGTGGCTGGTTTGGCAGCTATGCCAGGAGCAAGGGTCGTGTCTGTCTTTGCCTGTCCCGCCAAAGAGAACAGAATTACTCAGGCTGGGGGTGGAGTAGTGGGGATGAAAGCAATCTGAATTATTTCATGTGAAGTCAACAAGGCTTCTGACTTTCTGTATCCTCTGTTTAGCATATACTGAACCTGGTCACATTTCTGAGATAACTGACATATATATTTTAAATCTATACAGTATGAATTTTGCCTGTAACATGCATAAGGTGTATATCTCATTAAATAAGGCATAAGAGGTGACTATAATATGGAGTCTAAAGGCAAAAATATCATAGTATTAAGTGACTATTTAAATTATATTTGTGTCAGAAGAAAGACCAGTACGGGGATATGGCTGCAATATGAGTTCATTGTCAGGACAAACTACTGTGTCTATGAGTTTCACATTTCACACTGCTGCTCATTTAATACATTACAATTTGGCATTTAGTGAAAATGTCTACTCAGAGTGACTTATGCAGATTGCATTTTTTACTTACAATCCATTTATATAGCTAAATGTTTTACTGAAGCAATTAAGGTTAAGTACCTTACTCAAGGGTACAACAGCAGCACCCCTGCTGGGAATCCAACCCACAGCCTATAAGTTACAAGCCCAGTTTCCTATGCATTAAGCTACACTGCCACCATAGTCAGGAACAGTTTGTGGAGGTCAGCTGAATTTAAGAAATAAGCTACATTCACCACGTTACTGAGTTTTCTTATTTTGTTTTAGCAATTTGTATAAAAATTCAATGCCGACGAATCACCAAAATGGCTGCCGCAGTGACAACAGCAAATGGGAAAAGGAAAGCAAAAGAGAAACAGATGTCAGAGAAAGTCAGAGAAAGCACTTTTTAAATAAATGCAATTCATTTTATTAAATCAAACATTAATGTAAATAATAATATAACTATAACATTGTCTGAATTTAAGTGCACATACAGCTAATAAAAAACCATGGTAGCATTTAAGGAAATGCTACCCTGCACTTACCGCTATGGCAGGCTGAGCTGTCGGCTGTGGCTGTCGAACCTGGGCTTGTCCAGGCTTAGCCTGCAGCTGCTGGGGTTGCGCTGGCTGCTGCTGTGCTGTCCCTACTGGCTGCGGCTGGGATTGCCGTGCTGTGGAGGTCTGCACCTGCTGCTGCTGCTGCTGCTGCTGCTGCTGCTGCTGCTGAGTGCGTGGTTGCTGGCCCTGCTGCCCCTGCTGCTGCATGCCCTCCTGCTGCTGTGATGTGGACTGCCTGCCTGATGGAGGCCCCCCAGATGATCGCTGTTGACTGGGCCCCTGCTGCCTCGACGAGGGTGGATGGGATTGTAAGTCCTGTTGCTTCCGAGAAGACATCTGCTGGTGGTGACTGGAGGACTGCTGCTTCTGCGCCCTCTGGCTGCTTGAGCTGTGATGGTGGCCGGACGGGTCACGGGAGTAATCTGAGCCATGGTAGCCCTGCGAAGACCGGGAGTCGGATGACCCTCTCTTACCAGAGGATGACACACCCCGTGTGTCATGGCGCATAGAGGGGTCCTTGGGATGTCCTCTAGAAGACCTGGAGGACCTGGGATCTTCTGACGAATGACGAGATGAAGATGAGTGTCTCCCAGAACTACCATGGTGCCTGTGGTCTCGGGATGAAGAATGGCGGGAGTGGCTGTAGTCGTCCTGTGGCCAAAGGTCCTCTTCTGGCGGCTCATCGTAGTCATGGTATGTGTGCTTGACATGGCTCCTCCTCTGTGAGGAAGAATGGCCACTGCTTCCATAGTGCCTGGACCTATCAGAACGGGCTTCCCTCGGCTTCTCAAACCAGTCTGTCTCTTCCTGTCCCAAATGATAGGCTTTGGAAACCGAATACAGACTACAGTCAATCTCCATATCCATTGGCAAGAAAGGCATGCAGACTGAAGCCATGCAAGAAAAAAAAAAGAAAAAAACAAGCTTTATAATGTGCAGAATGCAAAACCTTTCAGAGAAAAAAAGTGTAAAAACATAAAAATAGCGTCACCAAACAAAACCATGGAATTAAAATATCACAGGCCACCATAATATACCACCAAACACAAACACTTTAAAATGGTTGCAGATTAAGAAAACATGGAAACATGATGCACATCAAAACATGCTAAAACAAATGTCACAAAAACAACCATGCAGGCACATGCGATTTCAGCCTTAGGCACAGCATTCAACAAAAGCAGCTGGTTGTTTCAAGAGGCAAGATTGGCATGCAGATTTCGCATTTAGTTGGGTGGGGGACGTTAAAGTAGGCATTATTTGGCATTCAGCACCAATTACCTTCACTGTCAGACACAGCACAATGCATATCATCTATAATGTAAGAATCGTCAGGTTTGTAGACGTGGCTTCTTGGCAGGTCTTTCATGTGGTCCTGCACATCAGGCAAGGAGTGGCTAGAGCCATACTGATTACGACCGTCAGGAGGCTCTGGCCCTATAGAGCCTCGCCCAACACCCATGGGCTTCCCCACGGGGCTGAGCGGGCTCTCCTCCTCTGAGTATTGGGAGCGCATCGAAGGCCTGCCACGGCTGTAACTGCTCCTCTGGGAGCGATCCATAGTGTCTCTCTCATATGACTTGCTCCTATGGCCGCCCGAATCTCTTGATGAGATCTTGTCCATCCCGTAGCCTGTCGACCTGGACCTTCCAGAGCTGTACATGCGGTCTTCTTCCTCCAACGCCTCACGGCTAGACATGCTGTAATACTTTTGTTGATCGTAGACATTTTTCTTCAATCCATAAGCAATATCGTCCTGCATCTTTTTGGCCCTAGATACAACAGTGCAGCTACCACCAGATGATGTCGTTATAGTATAGGAGGCCAGGTCCGACTCCACATCTTTAGCCTCTTCAATGGGGGAAAACTTTGAGATCTTCTGCTCCATGCCTTGCTTTCTGTGTTTACTCCGCTTTGAAGAAACGACAGCCGGGCCCATATTTTTTGAGGAATGCTTCTGGACTCCCATACTGGAACCATATTTGTCTGCACGTGTGGAGTGTTTGTAGTCGTCATAGTAATAGGAGGATCCCCCACCCATGCTACTGCTGCTGCTGCCCATTCGGCCATGACTGTCTGAACCTCGCTGGTGGTAGCTGCTGGTGCTCTTACCCCTGCCATGGTGGTCGTACAAGTCTTCCTCGGACTCCTCCTCTGTCCTGCCGTAGGAACTCATTCTCGGAGGGCAGGTCTCACTTCCGTAGCGTCCGCTGGCAGGGTGTCCGTGCATGTCAGTCTTGTGCATATCTGAAGAAATGCCCATGTTCTCTTTTGTCAGCTCGCTGATGTCATCTATCATGACATAATTTCTTGGGATGTTCTGCTCAAGATTAGTGTAGAGGCCATCTGAGGTATAGGCAGAGGATGGACTATCTGCAGAGTGAATCCGGTCAGACAAGGTCGTCTCTGGGGGTTTATACTGTCCGTAAGTACTGGCAACAGATGTGCTGTACTGCCCATAAGTGCTTGCAACAGTTGTGGTGTACTGTCCGTATGTATTAGCAATAGTCGTGGTATATAGTCCGTAAGGGTTAGCCACAGTAGCAGAGGTGTAGGTATTATCTTGAGCTGTGGTAGTCACTACCACAGTAGGAGTACTGATGACTTCATAGTTAGTGGGCATCTTCTGCTCTAAATCTGCCAAGGAGGTCTGCCTTGGCCTCTGGTGAACAGTAAGGATCTCTGCCATTGGCTGGAAAGGCATGCTTGGGCCTGTTGGGAAGGAAGGTTGGGTTGGGTAGGGCAGGGTCTGTGTTGGGTATGGGGCAGGACCGGGAGGCGGCTGGAACCCAGGGAGGCTTGGCTGCGCTCCCATGTCCATTGGATAGGGGGGCTGACTTTGAGGGAAGCTTTGAGGTGGGAAAGCGGTCTGTGCCTGGTAGGTTGGAGGGGGAGGTTGGGGCTGCAAGGCACTTGGTTGAGGGAGAGGTTGTGAGATTGTTGGATATGGAGGGGGCTGGAATGCTGTTTGCTGATAGGGAGCGGGGGCAGGCACCTGTGGTGTGGGTTGGCTTTGTGGGTATTGGTAAGTGACAAAGGAGGAGGAAGAGGGATACTGGACTGTGCTTAATTGATCAGTAGAATACTGGCTCAATGGCGCTGTGCTTGGTCTTGTCAGCAGGCCATTGCCCTCAAAGGCTGTGACCAACCGCAAGTTGTTAAGCTCACTGTCTGACATGTAGTCTCTACTGTCTCCCATGCACCGGATATAGGCCAGCTCTCTCCTCTCCCTCTCCTTCAGCAGGGTCTCCTTGCGCTGGTTGATGCCTAGCTCTAAATAACGCAGCTTGGCATCAATCTCCTTCTCTTCTTCCTCCAACTCTGCTTGCTGCTTGCGCAGCTTGGTGGACTCCTGTTCTACTACCTTCAGCTCATGGGTGATATCCTTCAGGAGACTGGCCTTTGTGGCGAGCATTGGCCTGGATACCATCTTATGAGGAAGGGTAGGGCAGCCGTACATCTGAGGAAAGGCAGGATTCATCATAGGAAGGTTGGTTTCCTCTGGTGGTGGACTGGGCAGAGTCCTCTTTACTTTTCGCATCAGTGAACTGTGCTGCAGAGCCGCAAGCTGGAAAATGTAAAGGAGTCAATGAATGCGGAATGCGGTGTGAAGCTGGGAGCTATTCAATAGCACATATTCATTCACAATGGTTTTCATTGTAGATTTTATATATTAATAATTGTTGTGGATTTATGAAGCCTGTATTGACAAACATTAATTCTTGCTGATATTTAACCAGTTGTATGTTCCTAAAAACCAAAAAAGAAAGGCTATTCATAAAACATACGTTTTCATTAAAATGTTGATTTTATAGATTGAGATAGAAACCACAAACTCCAGAGTATGCTGACCTACGTTCTGTAACACATAATTGTTCATTAAGAATATACCTTTTCGGGGGGCATCCATTGTATTCACAAAGTCATTATGTAAAAAAGGCTTAAAGTGGCCAAATCAGCTTCTTATTACTGTAAACTACGATACAGACTGATGCTACTCTGCACTTATTGATAATCCAGAAGTATGCAAGAGTCACCAATAAAAAGTTAGTAAAACCTTTTATACAGAACATATCTGCACTGGCGTGATCCAGTTTGTACCTTTCTCAGATACTATGCCAATTATATTTGAGACTGATTTGCAGGCACAGACCCTACCAAAAGAGCTGATGAACATATTGGTAGACAGTAGGTTTCTTCCACCTGTTCATTTTTAATGTTAAAAGATGAATCATGACACTGCGACTGTCAATTCAGTTTCACTTCCGCAAAAAATATTATTTGTTCATAGGAATTCATGTGTGCATGTTATGAAGTTAAGGACGTCTGTTATAACAGACATTATCTGATGATGCATGATGCATGATGCACCCAGCACTGCTCATTTAGTATGGTAATTGGTGCTACAGTATTTCAATACTGCATTAGTAAACCAAAGCAATGTCATTGCATTATAGCAGGGATTTACTATATGTGAGGTGGGGTTAATATATGTAAATCAGTGAAAAAGTACATACTGGACATACATTTCCATTGGGTCATCTCCCAGGATATTGATATTGATTGAATCCCTAAAATCCTATGTACTACCATCAATAAGCTCCTACAACCTCCTAACCCTACTGCCCAGTATTCTGATCAGTGAAGATCAGAATACTGCTTTCCATAGCTTCTAATAATAATCACCAAACATCTCTCCCTCCGCACTATAATCTAACTCTAGTGTGTAGTCCTACTACTCCACCATTTTCCAATTAGTATATAAATGGCATATTACATTACATTACATTATTGGCATTTGGCAGACACTCTTATCCAGAGCGATGTACAACAAAGTGCATACCCATAACCAGGGATAAGTTCGCTGAAAGACCCTAGAGGGAAGTACAATTTCAACTGCTACCTGTACAACAAAGAGAAGGACGAGGGCCAAATTTTATTTTACTTTTTTTTTTTGAACAAAGAAACAAACAAACAGAGCAAAAGTGACCAATTGTGCAGTATGACATTAGCGATGATGGTATGATGTGTTCTTTGTAAAGTAACCTTCAGTTTCAAAAGGTGCTATATAATAAGACTTATAAATACCCATATATTTTGTTTCTTAATATTCATCTTCTGGGAACTCACTTCCAAGATTCCTAATTCCTTAGAGCCTTTGTAACTTGTACCACATGTTGTTTACAGTAAATAATTATGGGGCATTTTATTATAAATTATTGCTCAGATTGGAAAACAGAAAAATGATTTGAAAGAATGAAAAAAAAGAAAAATACCATACTTATTAAATTGGATATATAATAGTTTTTTTATGAAATAGAAAGACATTAAGTCTAAAACACCCACTGAAAGACAGTCTATATATTCTACATCACAATGTTACCATATACTAGTAAGCAATATGAAAGGAGACACCCAGGAACAAAATTTATCTGATTTCCTTGTGCATCAAACGCTTATTGTATTTACCAATGAATAATTGGCTAAATCTAGTCGCAAACCAATTTCACAGTGTTTTCTAGCTCCTCTCGTCGTGCTACTCTGGGAAAGGCAATTACAGATCAGCTCTCACGCTGACTCATGCTGACACCACTTCCCTCTAAAAGGGATATTTGCATTATGAATTTAGTAATTCTGGCTTCTACTGACAGAAACCATTTTCGAATCTGCTATTTCTCAACTCTTATCTGAACGCAGACTAACCATGTTTGATTAATAAATGTATTATTATTATTATTATTATTATTATTAATTAATTTATTTTATTTATCAGGAATTATTGAAAGTAAACTATGTGAGTGTCTCACAAATGGGGGGTTTTAAGGTAGTAGTCATGGGGGGTGTTCAGAGTAGTTATGGACTAGGAGTAAAGATTCAGGAAATGTACATTTCCTTATTGGACATTATACTCCTGTGACCCACCTGGCTTTGGAGAACTTGTTGTTGATACATGGCAAACCTGGCCTTAGCTGGATCTTCTGAAGTTGGGCTGAGGGGCTTTGGATCAGACATTGATCTTTGTACATTCCGGATTGGCCGAGGCAGAGTCTGTTGACGCTGGGGAGACTCTGCTGTGAAGTGTTTCTGTGGTGTGACATGAGCTTTATTGAGGCGTTCACTAGAGGAGAATGAGGTCTCCATTAAGCGATGAGGGGAAACAGGGGAGACAGGAGAGTAAAGCACCTGGGGTGACTTAGGAGTTTGGCGTATGAAGCTGGAGAGCGATTCATTGTGCAAATGGTGAGACTGGTAGCTGATTTCAAGAGGATCAGGCTTCCTTCTCTCAAACTTGACCATCCCTTGCTGTCGAGGATCAGTAACAAGCTGTATGCCAGTTGAGTAAGGGCCTATGGTTGTGGGCACACTCAGTTGAGGAATTACCACACCTTGGGATTGAGGCTCTAGTTCAGTCTGACAGCCAAGGCTTTCCCCTTTCTGGGTTCTCTCAGGGGCTGAAATATAATGCACAATCTCTACTTTTGGATCAGATGTGGTGATGTGAATAGCAGGAGAAACTCTCCCCAACTGCTCAGAATCAGTCTGTGCAGAACAGTCACGAATGGTCTGGATTCCAATGCTTGCAGAGGAAACCTTTGATGTGTCCACTTTGCTCTCGACAGTGGTATCAGAGTGCTTTGAGAAACGTGACCGTCTGCGCCTTACTGGCTGCTCCCACTCTGCTTTGTCTTCATCATCAGTCTGAACACTGCAGTCCACACTACGTCTGGTTCTCCTTCGCCGTGATATCATGAACCTCTCTTCACCATCTTCGTCATCAGTCTGAACACTACTGTCAACAATCCTCTTCACCGTGTGTTGGCTATCCTCTCCATCTAACCCATCCCTCAAACGAGGCATAGAGCTGCGCTTCCTCATGGCCCTTGTTTCTACATGCTCCTCCCTGTTCCTCAGTGATATTTCTGAGGCAGAGCTGGGCAAAACCCTTGAAGTATGCCCTTCCATGTAAGGTTGCCAAGCCTGACCACTCTGATCCACTGTCCGCTGAAACTCAGATGGAATGTCATGTTGAATTACCCTGCCAGTTTGGTCACAGACAACAGAGTATCCCTGATGGGCTGTCCCTCCACCCTGTGCTGCACCATGGCCATTTGCAGCTGTAGGGACAGATGCTGCAGCAGCTGCGGCAGCTGCGGCAGTTTTCTGCCTCTTCTGTTCTTCAAGCTGTTGTTGGAGCTGCTGCTGCAGCGACTGGATCTGATCTAGCTGCATTTTCTGTTGAGCTAATTGTTCCCTCTGCATGACCAACTGATTCTCCCTCTCATTCTGTTGTTGCTGCAAGACATGCTGCTTGATAGATTGCAACTCCTGGATTTCACGGTGGACTAGCATTTGCTCTTTTTCCCTGTGTCTCTGAAGATCAAGACGCTCTCTTTCCAGTTCTTCCTGCATGCGCATTTGTCGTATTTTCTCCAGCTCCACACACTCACGTTCCAACTGCAGTTGTTGCTCTTGCTGTCGGCGCAGTCTCTCTTCTTCCCTGTCCTTCTCTGGGGTGCTGCTACTGGCAGCAGTGCTGACTGCAGGGGCAGGCTGAGGCTGTGTTTGAGTCAGGGGTAGCTGAGGCTGAGGCTGATGCTGATGCTGAAGCTGAGACTGGATTTGGGGCTGAGCTTGGACTTGAATATGTGGATGAACTAGGGGTTGAACTAGGTTATGAGCCTGGGGTTGCATTTGGGGCTGAGCTTGTGGTGGAATTTGGGTGTATGCCAGTGGCTGAGTTTGTGGTGGTATCTGAGCCTGTATTTGTGGCTGCATTTGAGGAGGAGGTTGGAGTGGAGCCTGTGCCTGGGCGTGTGGCAGCTGGGGCTGGGTTTGTTGAGTTGGATAATAAGGTTGGGGTTGTTGTTGGCTTATAGGCACAACAACAGGCGATTGAAGAGGTACCAGTGTGATATTAGCTGATTGTAGAGGAGTTGTTTGCATTGTAGTCACAGACGTTGTAGTAGTCAAAGAGGGCTTTCCCAGGTAAACAGGTGTGTCTATAGATGTAGTGGAGGCAGGTACACTAGCAGGAATAGAGGCTGTTGGAAAGCGATTAGGAGGTGGAAAACGGTAAGGTCCCTGTGCGGATAGAGGCATCCTTTGAGATACAAGAGGCATCCTGGTGAGACTTGCCAAAGGTACAGCAGTCATATTTCCTGTCAAATAAGGTCTATAAACACCCCTCAGCATGGGTCGCAAGACAGAGGCAGGCTGAGTTGTGATTGGCAAGGTAGACGCTATTGGGGTATTTATGGTGGAATAGATCATACCATCAGAAGCTCTTACTGCAGATGGATACATTGCCCGTAGGGCTGCTTGTCTAGCATTGACTAGATTAGTATATGCTTGACCAGGTGCAAGTGGGCGGCCATCAGGGCCATACATGAGGTTAGCTTTCACTGATGCTAACCCCTGTTGTAAATTAAGCCTTCCTGCTGGACCACCTCCTCTTCCAGAGCCATACTGTAGATCTGGGTTGTTGCTATATCGTCCCCCAAACTGCTCCATTGAGTTCAGAGCTGCACACATTCTACTGATTTCCCTAGCAGTGGTAGCACTATACTGGGCTAGGTTGGATTCTTGGAAAGTGGAAAGGTCTCGAGATGAATAGCCATAATCTGTACTAATGTTTGACATTGAGCTGTATCTTCGCATAGGCAAGGGCTGACCCATAACATCCCCCTGAAGCCTTAAATCTGTGTAGGACCCATACTGCATTCCCATGCCAAGATAACTTCCATCATAGGCTTGCTTCATGGTGCTCAGATCCATAGCCAGGTCTCCAGAGCCATACAGACTAGGGTCATTCTTTGTCTCATAGAGCTGAAGACCAGGGTCTGCTAGATTGGTATCTGACATGGATGGCTGCAGCCTTCCAGAGAGGGGCACTTGGTAGGGTTTACGCTCTTCCATTATGTTCTGATTCACAACTCCTGGCTCTTGATATGTGTAACTGTCCTGACCAGGCTCCTGTGGGTGGCTTCCACCGAATTGAGGAGGTGCAGAAGGAGGACGGTTGCTTTGCAGCGGTTCTGCTGCACGTACCTTTTCTTCCACTTTAGGCTTTTGAGAGAAAGGGCGACAGCTACCACCAAAAGGTAATCGATACACTACATCACAGCAGGCCACCTGTTTGTCAGCTTTTATCTGCCCAGTCAGGTCCATGGCATCTTGTGGTTCTTCGGGTTTAACCAGTTGGGACACTGGTGCTCCATGTGCGACTGTGTCCATCTGGACCACCATCACTTGGGGTTTCACTGCAGACAGATTTATGATGGGAGGTTTACTCTTAAGTTCCAGTGGAAGACCACTTGCACCATACATTTCATGAGAAAGAGCAGGTGAGAGTGCTGTCTGTGCAGCTGGATCAGGTAGCGGGGACACTCTGGGGATAGCACTGACTACAGCCTGTGCATTGCTTGTCTGACTCACAAGCAAGTCTTTTTTCAGCAAGGGTTGGACCTGGTTCACTAAATTGTACCTGGCAAAAGAAGCTGCTTGCTGTTGCTGAAGCTGTTGCTGCTGTTGGTGATGCTGCTGCAACTGCTGTTCTAGCAGCTGCTGCTGTTCTTGCAACTTTTGTTGCTGCTTCTGTAGTTGTTGCTGCTGAATACTCAAGTCCTCCAGCTTAGCATCTATCTTTGGAATGGATGGGTCAATTGGTGGTGGTTTGTTCTGAGTCAAGCCCACTGCTGTTCCTACTCCCAGGTCTACTCTGTTCAGCATTGGATCACCATAGACTACAGGTTGTTTTGGCTGTGATATAAACATGGAAGCTGCAACAGTGATGCTTACTGTAGTTACAGCCACATGTGGATGTTCTTGGGCATTCAGATTCATAACAAGTGGCTGAACTGCAGTAGAATGACGACTGGGGCTTCCCTCAGCATCACTAGAGTACTTCCGTGCGTCTGTTGCTAAAGATGTCAAATCCATACCATGATCTGTCATTATAATAGGGGCTGGCTTTGTAGCTGTCCTCAGATCGACCAAACTGCTGCTTGACATCATTTGGCCTTGTTCAACCCTGGATGTACCAGGAACAGTGGAGATTCTACAAAGTGATATATTTTCCATGGACAATGATCCATGACTACATGTACTTGCAGTGGTCACCATGCTAGTACCAACACTAACCTTTTCCACAATCTTTGCCTTATATAAAACATGTGGTAAAGAATCTTGGGTTGGGGAGGGTGGGGAACTTGATGTGGGACTATAGGTATCAAAGGTTGACTGACGACTCAATCTGGTTGGTGAAGACAGAGGAGAGGTGGAGGAGTTGACTGTTATTGGCTTAGCAGGGCTTGTAGGCTCAGAACCTAAGGTTATCACCATGAAAGGTGAATCCTGAGAGGACTGTTGTCTGGAGAGGCGTGGTGAAACAATTCTATGGGGTGTCTGGGTTCCTTGAGCCATTACTGGAGAGGTAGTACCAGAGCCAGAAGGTGTCACTGGCATACCAGGATTGAAGGTTTGTGTAGCAAACTCAGTTGTGTTTTTTCTGGATGGAGATCGTTTAGGACTCTGTGTAGGAGAACTAGTAGGGGAAAGGGGAGGGCTTGATCCTTTGAAATAAGTAAAGACCTTGGATGTAAGGGTTTCAGAGTCAGATTCTGATGCTGCCACTTCTCTGACTTGAACGGTCCTGCTTTCTGTAGCTCTCCTCCCAGTGACATCCCTCTGACTGTAGGCCTGAGTCATCTCTGATATTTTACTGGAAACGTTGGAACCAGCTCCTGTTTGCCGGCTGTACATTGGTGACTGGGTTGTAGTCACGGTCTGAGTGACATTTGTCTGGGAAACAGTCACAGCATCTCTAGAATAAACCCCATAGGCAGCTATAGTGGTAGCTATAGCAGGAACAACTCCATTCTTTGTGGTTTGACTTCTGATTATGTCTTTTGACCCTTCTTTGGAAAAATGCTGTGTTACTCTGACATCAGGAATCCCCCTCCCTCCAGGTCCACTGGGTTCAGTAATTGTGGAAGAAAATGAAACTGGTGCTGACAGCTGAGTAGGACTTGTCCCAGGTGTAAGAAGAGCATTGTTTTGTTCCAGTAATTTAGCAAAAGCTGACCCAGTATCCAAAAGCTGCTTGTCTGAGTAGGACTCATCTATATCAATCTGGTCATCTGCTTGCTCTTCTAAGTCATGAGTGGAAGACTGATGCATTTTGGTAATGCTTTGGGATGTCTGACGAATTTCCTCATATATGTTATCGGTCTCTGATGCATTGTTTTCAAAGCCAGTCTCATCCTGATTATAGTCATAGTCATCCTCATAGTCTTGCTCCTGTCCATTCCTTAATTCTTCTTGCTGATAGGAATCATCATACTGCTGCCCATGTCTCGCATGCTGTGCCTGCTGCTTTTGTTGCTTTTGTAACATCTCTGCCTTCCTCATCATTTCCTCATAAACCTCTTCAGCACTTTTAAGTGGTTTGCCACTTGATGAGGAAGAGCTGGTGGTGTTTGGTTTCTCAGTGGGGGAGTAGAGTGACATAAATGTTGGCAGGTTGTACTCACTTCCAGATTTGTAGAGCTTGGAAGATATTTCAAAACCTTCAGCCTCAGAATCAATAGAAGGTGAATATTCTGAGCAAGAGGATCGGTGAAGCTCCTCCATTTCTGCTGCTTGTCTCAGCTCCTCTGTGGGAGATGCATCCTCAATGGGAGAGAGGTTACTGGGAGGAGTTTTGGATCGCTCTCTGCGTCTCTGTGCCCTTAGCTCCTCCTTGTCTCTCTTAGTTTTCCTGGCAGTGCTCCGAATCCTTTGCTGTTCAACTTCTCGCATCTTCTCCTGTTCGCGCAGCAGTTCCTCTTCTTCTCTTAATTCATCTTCTTCAGATGAATCTTCAATTGTTGGTAGAAGTGGGCCATGGGAACGATGCCGGGCTTTCCTCTGCTGCTTAGCTTCTTCTAACCTCTGTCTGCGACTAGGGCTGCTGTCACTGTCATCCTCCATGGAAGATACTGAAGTGGGAGAAGTACCAGAAGTATAACTTGGAGTTGTCGCAGGGATGGTTGAAGAGTATTCCCCCCTTGATCGCTCATCTGGAGAGCCAGTCAGACTTTCCATTTCCAGCTCTGGTTCCCGATCCAAGCTAAGGTCATTTTCACTGCTGAGCTCCATGTCACGGTTGTAACTGCTTGTATTGTTCAATTCAATTGTCTTGAAACGACGGAGGCCTCCTTGGGAAGCCATCAGATCTTCATCACCATCTTCACTTGCACCTTGGTAGGCATCATCAGCTCCTTTGGTTTCCTCTTCAAAACTACTGGAGTGATGAGTGAGGCGGCGCTGCTTCTCTTTACCTGAATCTGCACTGTGCTTATGGCTCTTTTTTGGTTTTTGGTAACTGTAATCATCATCATCCTCTTCATTATCCTCATCTGCACTCATTTCTAAGATCTGCCTCCTCATAAATTCCTCATCCGTCATCTCTGTCTCTTGTTTTCTTTGCCTGCCTGGTAAATGGGAAAGCCCGCTTTCACTATTGTCCTCCACATAATCGTGGCATAACTTGCTGCTGAAATCATCAGATGATTCTGCCATGCTATTCCTGAGGTTACGCTGGTTTTCCCAGTCTGGGTCTTCATCCTCTTCCAGGATGTCTTCTAGCTCCTCATCTGAGTCATATGCCTCTGGGGTAATGGACAGAGACCGAGGCCTCTGCTTCTTATCATCAATATCCCTGGAGTCATGTGAATGCCTCCCTCGCCCCCTCTCTTGCTCCTGATCTGGAATGGATTTAGACTCCAACAGAGTACGCATAGAACTCTCCAACTTTGTGATCTCAGATGGGCTTGGGGGGCTGTGTTCACTTAGCCCCCGCTCACTTAGCTTCATCTCCTCTTCTTGTATTAAACCTGTGATCTCACTGTGGGAGCTGGATATCCCATCTGAGGAATAACCAGTGTCGCTCAGGCTCTGTGGACTTCGGGAAAGGTCTTGTGTGCTGGACTTGTTTGTCTCCTGAGAGTAAAGATAAATAAATATGCAAGACCCATATTAGGTGTGGCATATAGTTATGCGCTGATTCAATTAAAGTTTCTTATCTAATTTTATCATTTCCGATGAGTGTTGGCTTTGCTATACCTTAGGCGCAATATGCCTTGATTTAAAAGACATAATTCACTTTCTGAAATCATATTTCACTTGATTTCAGTGTATGATTTTGATTTGCTCAGACAGCTTTTGTGTGCAATGAAGGATAGTTTGGATATTTATGGCCATTGCTGATGGTCTGGTAGCTTTACAATGACTAGTAAGGACAACCGTGGATTCATGGTTTAAAAACAGAAAAATACACTTCATGTAAACTATAACCCCAGAGGCTATATCCAAGCTGTATAGCATCTACTTATAATTAAAAACAGCTATTTGCATATTGAAATAGAAGCTATGATAATGAAATGGAAGAGTTTTTGCTATGTTGCTGAAATTAAATGTGCTCCCCTATTTAATCAAGTCTAAATTTACAGGTAAAGAGTTGCAACAGATAGAGGCCAACCGTTCACTGACGGAAGGTACATTGGCATGCTGATATCCCATGTGAGAACATCTGGCCATAATTTCAAGAGGTCTGAGGTTATTTCAAGAGGTTATTTCATACAGGTATTTAATATAAGATGGTTAGACTTAATTAAAGCTTTCCCAGTGCACTCTGAAGCTAGTCTGCAACTCTTGCGCAGGAATCAAACTGATCTGATTTTATCACACGTCTTTAGGCATGGCTCAAGTATTGTGTGATGCACAAAGGCTAATCTTTCCACCCTGAACAGCCAAAGAGCTTTTAGTGTCACAATAGCTTGAGGTCAACAACGCATATGTCAAGGAGCAGTGATGAGGAAGAGATGTTGGTAGAGCTATGGAAACACAATCTCTTCAATGTTTCTTTGGTACTGTACAATAATTTTGTAATTATGTGATACATATGTGAAGTGTACCTTGTGTGATTATGAGAGTAAGTTATGAGAGAGGTTTCTAGATAGCTAGCCTCTTCCTGTCAATGCAGCACATTGAGTTACCTTTCTTTGCGATTAAAAAACTTATAATGAACCCCTGAGACCTGTGACAGAGCCCTACAACAGTATTGGGATCCTGCAATCCTCCTAAAATCTAATTTTAGCTCATAAAATATGTTTTGAATGGTGTATAATAATTTGTTAGGCATGCAAAAAAAACAATTTTTCTCACCTGCGTAACCTTTTCAGTATGTACGCAGATACCACTATGCAATAAAATGCTTTTTTTTTTTTGCTTGGGATGGTTACTCATGAACATCCACAGAGCTTTGTGCATGGTTTAATCAAAAACTGCTTTCTGTTGAAGCATGCCAACTGTGCATATCTGTGCAAAGTCTCATCCAAAGTACGCCAGTGCTCTGGGGCGCAGTGTCAATGTTGTTTTAAAACAATGTCAATTGTCCCACAGATCGGGCAGGAATGAAACGGAACCTCCACGGAAGTAGGGGGGATCAGTCAGAAATGTTTGCGGATGCGGGCAGGAATGGAATTAACAAAACAGCCTCACACAGGGCTCTAGCCTGTGACTAGGCATGTCTTAGGGAAAACGTTTTTATAAGAGATGGTCATTATATATGAGATGGTTTTCATTGTTAGGATTTTTAATGTCATTGAAGTGCATTTTTATTTTAAAGCCATTGTAAAGCCAGCAGGCCACCAGAAACGTATACAAATATATTAAATAGACTTAATCACGCACACACAAACTGTCGGGACCAATTGAAAATGCAGTAAAACTGAAGAATAACACACAAGGGGAACTATGTAAGGTAGGGCTGCCAAGCCCTGTTCTTGGAGATCTACCATCCTGTAGGTTTTCACTCCGAACCTACAAAGGCACACCTCATTCAACAGCTAGAGCTGTTATTTGAACTAGTTGAATCGTGTGCTAAATTAGGGTTGAAATTAAATCCGACAGAATGGTAAATCTCCAGGAACAGGGATGGGCAGCCCTGCTATAAGGTCGTTAAAATTTCAAGACAGTGATTTCAGAATTCAGAATGTTATTAATTACCAATATACAGAGCTGCTGTTATAAAAAAAAGAAAAACAACAACTCACATCTTGATATCTGGACTTCTGAGACTCCGTAACTCTTTTTATGTCTTTCACCGGCGTAGTCACAGTGATCGGCTCAGGTGCTCCCTTCTTTGGCGCTGGTTTGGTCTCAGCATCCGTTTCCATTTTTGGTGCCATCTTGTCCTTGTCTGTTGTTTTCTGATGCCTCTGGGCCTCACTGATAGCTGTAGGTATCGGGGAGATGGGACCCTTGTCCTGCTGTGTCTCTGCTGGCTGCTTCACTGGAGCATAAGGTCCACTTCCTTCAGCCACTGGTTTCTGCTGCTGCTGCTGCTGCTTTGGAGCCGGCTGCTGCTGGGTGGTTGCTTTCTGGAGAGCTGGCTGCTGGGTCTGCTGTTGACTGGTTGGTGGTTGGTGTCTGGGTGATCCCACTGGTTGGTGTTTTGGAGATGACTGAGGTATCGGGAGCGGTGCATCTCCCAACCCTCCAGACATCAACCTCTGAGTCTGACAGTTCAAGCAAAGCCATTCTTTCTTCTGAAAGACATAATAATAAAACAGAAAAAAACTTCATTGATTGCCAAATATGTGACACACTTGTTTCCAAGGCCTAAGTAAGCTGCTGATTGAAATAAACATCTGTGGGACTGAGTTTGAGATTCCTGGTTAACAGTTGCGGTTATTTCTCGGAAAGTGGGATTAAGGAGTTATCTAATACTTTCACAAATATTTTGAAATAACACACAGCAAAATCAGTGCAAAACCAAGTCTGGTAAATATGATAAATATTGTCAGGATTGACTAACCCTAACTCTAACACTAGGAATTTTGCTGTGGATTTTTCATGCAACCCAAAAGTTATCATTAAACCCCTTAACCCCCTCCCAGGAATATCAGGACACCTTTAACCTCAGGACAAATCTATATTTGAGGCATTTTTACGTTCTATTTTTAACAGGTGAAGAAAAAGAAACATTATTTACACCAACTTGTCAGGAGTGCCAGGTATACAGAATCCAAGAGCCTGGCAGGGGTCAAAAACAAGAAATCCCCCCCCCCCAAAAAAAGAGAAAAAAACAGAACAGAATGCCAACAGATAACAGTATAGGAAACCAGGAGACAAAAAAATGTGAAATGCTTAGGAAATCAACAAATACTGAAATACAAAGCATAACAGGACAGACTACCGACAGTATACGAAGTAGGACACAAGACACAGAGAAAAGCAGACACACCGACAAAAGGGAAAAACCATGGACAAAGGGCACAGACGTGACACCAACTGTGTTCTATTAGTTATCACATAATATTGCTTCCAGTCCTTTCACATCTTCACCACTGCCAAGAGCTGAAAAAGGCATCTGGCTGACAAAATCAATCCAATCTGCAAGGAAAACAGCAACCTTTTTGGCTTTTCCCTGCACCACCACACTCCAATCAAAAACACCCCAGTGCTCAGTAATGAACTTTGGCTATTGCAGAGCACAGAATCTGGGGTGGCAGTGGAATGCCATACACACTGAAGACTTTCATTTGTCATTATACTCATACCATGCCCTGTGCTGATGAAGCTGCCACCCTCTACAGAGTAATTTGTCTTCCCAGCAGTGCAGACTACATGTCCCAATCCCTGAAACCTATGGGGACCCCACACTCCATGGCACCTTGAATGTGACATTGTGGTTAAAGGGACTGGCCATCTCTTTGCATTCACTTCTAAGAAAGAAAGCTGCTATTGTAAACTTAAGCAAGTTTTAGATGTGCAAACCAGTGTCAGTTTGATTTTGGATTTCAAATTTAAAAAGTTGTATCACTTCCAGATGTATAATTGAGGTGTGAGAATTTAGCTTGGTTTTAACACACCAACACACACATCCACGCACACCCATGCATGCACATACACACTTTAAGCAGTTTAACTACAATCAATTAGAACTCCATCTATTGGAAAATACAAGAAAAAAAAAGAAAAAAACATTTGATATTGACACCAGAATGGAGTAATTCTGTACCATCAAGTGATGTTCAGCAGGGGACAAAACAGAATAACCCAAAAGCCACGGCACAGGAGGGAAAACAAGAAAAACGCCATCCTGTCATGGCAGCCGGGCTGAGTGGACAGCAGCAGCCTGACAGGCAGGAGAGCTACACCAGCTGAAAGGATGCAGAAGGCCCAGCCTCCTTCCAGTCAGGGCTGAGAGGGAGGGAAATGTAGCCACATCACCCACACTGACCGCATGGCCCTGTTCCTCAATTCAAGATCCTCAAGGGCTGAGAAACGCTGGTTTTCCACCCTCCCATTACCTCTGAGATGTCAGGTGTGAAGACAGTCTGGCCAATCTGTAGCATTAATTGTTCATATAATTGTTCAGAACGATACTTCCGGTATACTGCTCCCGATTAAATAGAGCAGCAAAAGCTAAATATAAGCAAACTACATAATGTTGAAGTATGGATTCAAAGTATGTTTTTCATGGCTTAAATACATAGCTATATACTGAATACGATGGGATTTCAGTTCATAAAATCAGTTCAAATGGATCGAAGATGGAAGCCAAAACGAGGACAAAGATAGAAGCTGAACAAAAATTTCAATTAAAATCAATAGAAAGATGCATTTACCGCAGTGTACATAAAACGTATCAGACCCAAGACAAAAGTATGTTTGTAACTTCATAAGGTCTCTGCTTTGATGATAATCTTTCCTCAAACTATCAGGAAATTACTTTTTAAAATATATCAGCCATGGCTGTCATGGTCCGATTCAAAACATAATGATAACAGATAGAAAAGGTCTGGTGTTCTGATTTATTTGTCATAATGATAACAAATAGAAAAGGTCTGGTGTTCTGATTTATTTGTCATGGGAGTTTTTTTTTTTTGACAAAGCCTGCTCAGGCAATGGTGTCACCACACCTTGAAGAGCTGAAGCAAGAATTTAAATACACTAACACACAATGCAGGGGTGTCACCAATATATTTCATGGCTGTGTGTTGCAATGATGACTCTACTCTAGTGCATCTTAAGGCCCATGAACCCTGGAACATGGCGCCTACAAGTGGTGGCAACATCCTGTTCACCCTCTCCATACAAGACCTCCATGCCCGTTCTTATGGCATAACTTGTTAAACAGACAGCATTATTTATTGTTTATTTATTTATGTTGATTTGACCTATTTTCACAATCTTTGATTGAATGGCCATCTCAAGCCACACAAAGGTGTGACAGCAATATGAAAATCTAACTGGTAACATTCAGGTGTTACATCTATTTACTTACATCTATTTCTTCAAATTTGCTCAGACTTTTTAAGCCTCTTTAAGGTATTGTAGTTTGATAACCCAGGTCCGGTGTGTGAAATTTGTGTCATTAATCTATAATGTCCTGATGTTCTCAGTAGTTTCACATTATGGCCATTAAAGACATTCACAACACCTTTAAAAACTGGCCTTCCTGTTGCAGTACAGGTTGGAGCGTTACGCTGCACCTTTATAATACTCCTGTGTCGTATGTGTGTGATATGTAACACAGTGGTATAATGGTGAAATGTTATGGTCTCGTATTGATGTTATGGTGTAGCCATTAATGAAACCGTCATGGTGGATGTTTGGTCCCACAAAGGGAGAGTTGAAGTGGAGGGAGGGAGAGAGGGAACGGGAGTTAAGAGCACAAGTATAAATCAGAAACAGAGTTAATGTACTGTACCACAACCCCTCAGCCTGAAAACAGCTTTCCTCCAATATGCCATAAAAGGCCTATTTTTACCCTGCCTGCCATTGTTCTGTCATGCGTTTTGTCTGCACTCCTCCTTGAGGAGCCACAGTGGACTATGGAAACAGCTGCAGAGCGACCTGAGGACTGGATGAAAGGGTGTGGGAGAGCCTGGTGGCCTTCAGAAGGCCAAGCGTGGGAGGGGGAGTTGGTAGTCCCTGGCAATTAAGTGCAGCGACACAAAGTCGTGCTAAAAGCACAATTTGTCAAGGTAAAATCTGACAAAGCCACAAACTTTGTGTGCCCAAGCAAGTCAGAAGAACACAACCGCTATCTGTTCTTATGTGTTGCTGTACATGCACCTTGATCATTTGTCGGAGTCCAGGGCCACAATGTCTGCTGGTTTTCATTGTCCTCAACACTAGTGATTTATTTCCGTCATTGATTGGCTAAACAGACCAACCGCTTTGTTCCTGACGCCTTAATTGACTGCTGATTGACAGCTGAAGAAACTGCGACTCTCCACGTTTTTGAGTTTGAGTTTTAGAACCCTAGAATAGATGATCTCTCAATGGGCAGACATGATGGATACTTTCTTTCCATTGACAGGGTACAATTTGTTGCAATATGTGAGTTGAATACCTCACCAACAAAGTATGTTAAAATTCACTGCAAAAAAAGCTTCAGGACAATTGGTCTCATGGTTTGGAATTTTCACATTTTGGCTGGCTTGCTTGGAGAAATGAGTTGGTGAACTACCTTCTTTACTTTTCATCTTTGAAAATATCTGTAATGCCAGAAGGGCTGGGAGAAGAGTCGAGCAGGCAGCTCCTTCTCTTTCATCACCATCAGAGGCCCCAGCTGAGTAAACACTGCCCAGGAGGGCTCCAGGACCATGGAAATTGTGGTCTCTCTTACAGTGTGTTTTTATCCAATTACTACCCTAACGACCCTCAACACCGTGCCATAGTGACATTATATATTACGGTATTGCCAGCTTGTTCTGCACTCTTTCACACTTGAAAAAAGGTGTTAATTTGATAGATAATGTTTTTGATAGATGTTGTACTTAAATGTAAATATATGCGCATAAGTTATGTTTTTTTTTGTATCAGCAGTACTCTTAAGCATTCAATCTGACAGAGCAAAACCCTGTAAATCACACAAATCCTGGTCTCTCTTCATAAACCAGTCAACAGGGATATTATTAGATATGTGTCCAGGATAATAATCAGCCAGCTTTAGTAAGCAGCTACTATAAAATGAATCTGAGGTCCAGTATCAGAATGAAGTCCTTTCTGGGGCTCTGGAGGCCTCTTACTTAGATTCAGGCTCACTCCGTAGAACGCTGATATGCATATTAGACCTAGACAGCCATTTTACAGATGGTGCTTTTTGCTGGTGTTTGGTAATTGATGGGCTCTCTTTCATATGCTCCATCTCCCTTTCTCCCTTTCTCTCTCTCCTTCTCTCAATTCATCTCCAAGAAAACAATTACCTCAGATGCATCGCAACTGCTTGAAGCATTTTAATTGTATACTGTAGTAGGGCTTGAGATATGGACCAGGTCTTGACCACAGAAGTAGCATACCAAATTACAGCTTTTCAAGCTTCTAATTATAAAACACATTAATTCTCTTTGTTATTCGCAGTGATTAAAAAAGGAGAGAATTAAACAGAAATTAGTCACTCTGTTTTTGAGAGCACACGGTGGGTCTTTTTTTTGCTTATGGTTGTCAACTACAACTACACTATTATGTTTACTGTTAATTACACCACAAACAAACTTCAATATTGCAGCTTCACAGTAACTTTGGAGACAGCTCCACAAGCACCAGTGTATAAATACCAGTGACCAACAGTAAGCACAAAATAAATACAAAAGCCCCGTGTATTACCACTCTTATTAGTTCATAAATATGCAGTTTACCAGTACCTTTAGCATATGGTCAGGTTCCAGTCATGTATTATACCATGTGCTTGATCCTGATGTACAGGAATGATTATCAGGGATATCACGTTAATTAATCAGAGCCATTATAATGCATTTAGATGGACCACTGCTTCAAAATCTGTTGCTACTTTTGCCCAGCACAAAAATATCCTATATCTATCTTTCTAACCCAAACATTAAAATAAGAAATAAATATTGAACAAAAATAAAAGAGAGGGTCAGATTTTTGTGGTGAGAAATATGATATCACCCTCAAAAAGAGCAGACAATGTCCACAACTCTGTTTGCCTCAACCAACTTCTATAATAAATCGCCCAAGCTGTGCCACCCACACAACACAAGTCTTTGCTGAGGGAGGGGTTTTTCTTCCACCCATTTTCCTTATTCTTTCTTTTGATGATGATAAAATGGCAACTTTTGACAGCAGGCTAGCTATCAATGTTTGTTACCACCAAGTTCCTTCAGCAAACTGAATGGTGACAAACATTGACAGCAGGCTAGCTATCAATGTTTGTCACCACCAAGTTCCTTCAGCAAACTGGATTTTTGTTACGGCCTCCATTACTGTAACAGTTGAAACTAAGTAGTCCTTGTTACTGCAGTTTATAATGGGGCGGGCAGTAAATACTTTCATAAGGACTTTAAGGCTGAATTTACATGAGCATGTCTGTTCACACGAGGCTGTTATCATCTGTAAATTCCATCAAGTTGAAGGAATGGCAACATAAGGAAGATGCTACAACTTTAAAGATCGTCAGGGAGCTTTTTTGGTGTCCATAGTAGTGTATAGGTTCCATGGTCCATAGTGAAATCCTAAGTGAAAATAATAGCATTTAGCTTCATGACATGTTGCCTTACACATATATTGTAGAGAGAAACCCAAACATGTTCAGTATACTTCACACCAACACACATCATTGCAGTATTGTTGAAATTGATGTTAGTGATGTTAGTAAGAATATTAAGAATATTAAATAATTTAATAGAGCAATTCATTTGAAACCGTACTAAATACTAATTTAAATATTTTTGAAATGCATCACATGTAAAATGCATCACTTGAGTGAAAATAATTGTATGTTTATATCTGGTGACAACAATAGGAAAGCTTTGGTCATTCATTTCAAGCAATTAATGATATGAGGCAATCTAATTTATTTATTTGATATGAAAAATAATAAACAGAAAAACTGCTTTGATAATGTAACCCAGTTGGTGAGAACTGATGATATCCTCCTCTGAAGTGAATAAATGTATAATTTATCATCATGCAACACTCTATTAATTGCACCCGAATAAGATTCATATTCAGGTGCAATTAATAGAGTGTGACATAGAGACTTTATGTATGGAGGAAGATGCTTTATGAAGTGTATCAGTAAAGCTTCTACTCTCAGTTTCCATTACAAATGCAACACATACCCAGGAACACATTCGGTATAGCAAACTTCATGAAGCATTATGGTGCCTGGGTACTGCTGCATTTATTATGTGTGATTTGCATCACACCAGTGCAATCTTTAGAATATACTGCACAAAAGGTCTGGTTCCCAACATCACATTTCTGTGCAAGACCTGTGTTGTTAAACGCAGTCACAGCCCTAGCCTTTCTGCTGCCTGAGGCGAAACTGAGGCCCAGGGGACCATGGCCTGGACTCTCATGCTGAGACCTATCATGGACACAAGGCGGGGATTTTTCTTTTCTTTTCCCCCTCATTTGGCACCCCCCAGACAAATGCTGCCCAAGGCAACCACCCCTGCTGCATATGACTAGAACCAGCCCTGCTAAAATGTTTGTGAATATCAAAAAGGCACTGGCACTAGCAATTTTCACAGTGTTTAAAATGTGTCAATTAATGGTGAAAAGGTTGGTTGTTTGGGAATCCATCCACAAAACTATCTCAGGATGTTGCTGCTACTCATGTCTTTACAACACTGGTGAAATGAACACTGTGAGCTCAGTCAACCAGGCACACAGTGGCATCCCATGTCCTTCTCAAGAACACATTCACGTTGAAATGACTGCACAGCTTCAAGAAGAATCACTTGAGTTTGGACCCTTTCACAATTGAAGACATAATAATGTGAAAGATCAATATACATAGTTAAATATCAATTAAATACTCAATTAAAACTTAAATATCTTAAAAATTAAATATCTTATATGATGACCAAAACTATTTCCAAACAGAATAATATGAAACAATGATGAGAACAAAAATCATTGAACAGAACAGAAGATTTTAAAAGTAGATAAAAGTTGTTTCTAATGGTGCGATATAATGAAAAATGTCTTGTTCAGTATAGTCACAGGCGACCAACATCATTCTCTTTCTAAACATTCCCTGCACAAAATATCCCAGTCTCTCATGGCAATCTCAGAGTGTAATGGTCCTTAGATAATACAGCCCACATTTGCTGGAGGATGTGCCAACCTCATTACACTGATAATTAAAGTTGGAGCGAGAACCCGGAATGAATCGCTGGCATGTACATAACAAATACATCTTCCTGTTCCCCCCTTTTCCTTAGTATTTCTTTGCATCTAAATATAAACAGGTACATCATTTTCAAAATGTGCCATCTGCGCAAAATTCATGTGATCAAATAGATGCCTCATTTGTCCCAGGCCATTAGTCCTTTCAGGCATAAAATTGATTATGCTCTCACAGAAATTGTTTGCCCTAGTTTGGCAAAAGTCTATACTAGTACTGTAAAAGTAACGGAGAAAGGTGTCCACACAGTAAGAAATGAGGTAAAACACAACTCCTGCTAATTTGGCAATATTTTTTTCTGTGTACAGCTGCTTGTTTTCAAACCATGATCCAGGTCAGCATTCACATGCTGGTTTAATGTCCCTCATCACTGGGGATGAAGGCCTTAGCATGCATAGAATGAATGTGTTTTTCTTGTCTGAAGAGCCACAGACAAGAAAGCGCTCTTTGCATGATGTGCAGAAAATGGCAGCACACCACACACCATAAAAAGGCTTCAGATCTTGGGAGATGAAAAATGGCCAGAAAGTATGAGAATGTATAAGCTTCCCCCTAATCCCAATAAATCTAAGAAGCTGTGGGCGGGAACCGGGTGCAGGAAAATAAGAGAACTCCACTTGCACTTTCTGAGAAAAGTCCATACTTCACCAAGGGCAACAGCTCTCAGCTAAGCTGAAATATGTTGTCGACACAACTGTTCAATAATTTAGTTACTGCATTTGTGCCAGGATTTTCATCAGACCTGAGTGATTTGCAGACAGAAAGAATGTTGTGTCTGCCATTGCTGACAGAGGAACCCACCTTGGAGCTGCTCAGGGCCCATTACTCAGCAGGCCCCTCACCGTGTCCCCTGAGGTGATGAGGAACGCCCGTGTGAGTGTCAGGGTGTTTCAGCCGGAGCGCGGTGAGCCTTCAGGACAATTACGTTTGTTTGCCTTTGCATCTGATTACTGTCCTCAGGCATCACGCCAGTACCAGTGCCTTCCCTCGCTGTAGCGCAGAGCCCAGAGTGGAACTACAATAACCTGGGTCTCCAGCTCAGAGGGAACGTAAAGGGTGTCGTGCATTTCTTAAACATGTGGCAGCGTGGTTTGAACCTATCAGAGCTGTGATTAATGAACAGCTGCCAATTCACAAGTGTGTGTTCCCCAGCAAACTGTCTCCTGCTGAGGTTTAATGAAGCCCCCCTGTGAAAAGGTACTTGGAAGAATTAAGGACGTGGCGGATGGGTTTATCAGCAGCACTCCTGCCATCCAGGAGCTGCCTCTGCAGCGGAGGCTGTCTGTTGAGCGGTAAAGCGTTGATAGCCACTGCATTCTGATATCATAAACCTCTGGTTATTAAGCTTCCCCAAGTGGGAGTTCAAATGAACAACATCACCTGGAGGCAGGAAGAAAAGTCTCAAATGAAATCAAATACACCCACATTTTATGTCACTCAATCCTCAAAATAAATACAGGTACCCTATCTGCAGACAGGCCCCAAGTGCATTTATATAGTATCAAGTAAAAAAAGATGACGACTAGCCAAATCAAATTATTATAAATAGTGATACAAAATACAACTTTGCTGACACACTGGTGTCTTTTGCACAGTTAACCTTTCTCACTATACAATCTCCCTGGCCGGCACCATGAAAAACGACAACATGATCTTTGCAGTTTGCAATATACTAAAGGTGTTGAGGTCAGCTTTGAGTCCTGATGCATGCAGACTTGCAAGCGATAATCTGTTACATCTCTGCCCTGTCACCCAGGCTGAAAAGTGTTCCAGAGCGGCTTGTGTCCTGGAAAAACGTGTGAAGGCACAGGTCAGATAAGGCAACGAACAGAGGCAGAGACATTTATACTGAGCACAAGCTAAATTACAAGCACTTCATACATGATTCTAAAAATAATACAGAAACATACTGAGGGAGATCGGGACAATGCTTATGCAAAACAAGTCATGAGCATAGGACATGAACACAATGGTGTAAATATTAAATGAGATTCAGACAAAACATATATGGCGAACTTACTGTACTAAGGAACCAGTGACAACGCTTGCTACATTAAATATAGTTGAGACAGCACTGCGGAAGGCAGAGAGGCCTTAGCCACAAGACTGAACATACTGTGCCTGTACATGGGAAGCCTACAAGTTCACACACAATGTGCCACTTCCAGACTAAGAATTGAAGTATTTCGCACATTACCAGCAGGGCGGGTCTGACACACCACACCCACAGATGGGAGATCTGAATGTACATGGGGCTCCCATTGTCTTGTCACTTCCTTTGTAAAAACCCACTCTTCAATTATGCATGCGTGAATTTAAAAATAACCTGCAGTATGTAAATGACATGCGCCTCGGCCTGTCGTTTCTCACAAGCCTCTTTTTATTTTCAGCGTTTAGGATATGGAAGAAAAACTGCTGAGCTGATGAGCTGCAGAAGAGCTGTAAGTGCTGGTGCTAAAAATAACTCCACCCTGCACTCTTTTGGGTCGGACTAAAGGCCTACAAAATGGTGGCTTCCTCCATTAAAAATGGATTCTATTTTAATGATAGAGTTATACAATATTTACAATTCATTTGTAATGGCCTATAAAATGTGGTGGCAGTTAGATATGTATTTAAACTTTTAAAATAATATTTATTTCCTACAAAAAGGTATTTAAATATGTGTATGAACTGTGAGATTCATACCACTCATTTGAACACAATAAAGCTCCAAATTGTACTGAGCCACAGCTATAATTCCAAAGGCTACATAGATATAGAAAACTACAGGTATATTAAGTCTCAAGCCAGGATGCATGTACTTTGAATTCACTGGAATACACCTTACAACTTTTCCGTGGGATGCCACCCCAACATCTATCACAGTAGGGATCATAACCTCACTTAAGAGACTCAAGCTAGGCCGCACAAACGGGGACAAAAAGTAATTCAGTAATTCATATGTTGTCAGAGACAACAAGTCATGGGAAAGACATGAAGAACGGGCAGTGCTGAGTTTGCTAAAGTTGCCAAAGACACGGCCTACACAAAGCCCATAAAGTCCCAAAGGAAAGGAGAGACAGAACTGAAAAGGGCGGAGGCAGTGTGGCTTGTGTTTGCTCAGCAGCCTCCACATGACACACCCACACTGCAGAGACAAGAGCGTGGATTTGAACTATTTCAGTGTATACAGTGAGTAACTGAAAGGGAGAAGAAAAGGTGTCCACTTCACCCTTGCAGGTAAATAGCCTGGATTATGAGAAAGGGATTTGATCTGACACTGATCCCCTGTGGGCAGGGAGAGAAATTGATGGGACGGAAAGACAGAGTGATTGCCCTAACAGGGTAACAGCATAAGAGAGTCATTTTCACTGATTCCTATCTGTGCCATGTGGCTAACACCAGGTGATCTAGCGATCCCTTGGTGATCTTACAGGAGGTAATCAAGCTTGTGTGAGGCATAACCAGGAGCACACAAGCTGGGGGAGAGGAGGAGGGGGACTTACCCTGGGGGTGGAGGGAATAAAAACATTTACCCTGCATCCGCCTTTGTTCTACTGATCTCTCTGACCTTCATTGAACCAGCAAGGTCGACAGAGCACATTCATCATTTACAGTGATGACCTCAGGACTCAGGAGGCAAGGTACGGGGGACCAAATGGCCAATCGACCGTATGGGACAATCATGTGGTGAGATTGAGAAGGTCGGGTTTACACAACTGGGCTGCAGTTGGGGAGTGCATTCATCTCCCAGGCCTCAGAGAACCGACAAAAGGATCAGTTCTGAAGCCCTGTGAGACTATCCTGGGGTTAAAGAAAGAAGGGAACATACAGTGATGATAGTCCAGGCAAGGACTAGATTGACTGTAAAAAAATCTGACTGTGCGGCCATTTGTAATGAGTAATACAGAAATGGTAATCCAAAAAGCACCTCAAAATGTAAGTGCTGTAATACAGGTACACATGAAATGAACAATTCCCAGCCTCCTTTCAAATGCGCACTTAAGCATGACTTCTGAAGCCAAATATCGCAATGAAACAAATGCGTTCAATTGCTGCCATTATAACCAATTCATTTGGCAGAAGCCCTTGTTCTGGGTTACATATTTAATAACAGTAGATACATATGATTGCACATTGATACATTAAAACTGCATGTCACTGAATGATTGAGTTGGAGGGTTTCAGCCATTGCTGGAAGAGGAACGCTATGAGGACTAATTGGTGACTAGATCAGTCAAACGCGAAATGCATACGTCGTGGGCAAAAATAGAACAAGCTGAAAGGATATTAGCAGATGCTCCATCCGCAGTCTCTGGATGATCAGAGAGCTGCCTCGCCTTCTTATTGCCTGCTTCCTTTTCCACAAAATTAAGCATTTCAATTAATGAAATGTGCAGGGTGGGGGAAGACACCAGGGAGACATTAAAGGGGAGAGCAGCGTGATAATGACAGAGTTCTAGCTCCCTTTTTTGGTACTCATGCATATGGAAAAACCTCAAGTCTATTCCTAAAGCATTAGAGTTCTACTGAATTCCTGTGGACTGAAAGAATAAACTTCTAACAGAATTATTTACTGCCAATCAGGCCACAGGCCTGTAGTAACAAACTGTCTGATTGTTATTGCTAAAAACATCTCAATATGGTGTGGCAGGATTTGAAAGGGCTGTGATATTTCATTTGCCCTTGTCGATATTTACCCTTGAACCTTTGACATGCTAGCCACATGTCTCTTACACTGTAGTGTAAATGATTATATATACATTGTACATTATTTTGACAGCTTGAAATTGCACAGTAGCCATATAACTGAATTATAAAAAAACCTTGAAACAAAAAAAATATAAAGGATTTTTCCAATCAAACATCAGAGCATAAATTGAGACTGTGATTGTGTGGAAAAAAACCACATTGACTAGTTGCATCCACTGAAGCATTAACAATTACTCAAGTGATTGGAAATGTTTTTTGTATGCTAAAGATGCACAGATAGTTCTGAATACAAATTTTGGAGGGAAGCAAAAGAAAAATATTGTGCATGGATTTGATCTAAGGGATCTTCTCTAATCATTCAATTGCAGGACATCGTTATGAGGTCACCCGATCACCAAGGGAGTGGCGGTGGGTCGGGCAGTCAGTGGGCCTGCTGTATGAAGCCTCCGTTTCACCTTTCATTCGGAGAGCTAAGACCGGTTGGGCCAGGTCCAAAGATGGACTTTCAGCAAGGGCATGAGAGGGGCTGAGGTGAAGTCAGAAGGATACAAAACAAAGCCCCAGCTACATACATAATTCATAAATTATCTTCACAAATTACAGTGTCTGTCTTCACTTCATACCGGCACTTCAATCCTGTGGTTGGAACAAGCTAAATTAATTGTACAGATTAGCGATAGTGTGTCTGAGGGAAGGATGTGTCCTTACAAGTCCTACAAAGTTGAGAGAGTGCAAAAAGCACGTAGACTTCTCAAGTCAAACCTGGACCCTTTGTGGGCAGAGGCTGCACTTGTGAAGGTTAGGTAAAAGCACTGTACAGTAAGTCTCAAATTCTTGGAAGGGCATAAATTCCGCTTGTTATTTTCAGTGAAACTCCAAGCAAGGTGTGTATCTATCATTTTTCCACTCGGGGAATAAAACATGAACAGTAACTTCAATAGAAATTTCAGCTAAGGATGTAAATCTGAAGCCAGAATTGAGCCCTTGGTGAGGACAATTAATTGCTGCCACATGTGTGGAGCTGTCAGTGGGAAGCAGTGCTGGGATTACCAAGGTCTATTAAGAGCTTTAACACCATTGTGCCTTACAGTGGTATTCAGAAAGGAAAGGTCAGTTTAAATAATCATTCAGACTACATTCAAGACCTTTTAAATCACTCTGATTCCTATTTCAGTCTGAATTTCAGAAGATTGCTTTTTCCCCACAATGAAAGTATCATGTTCATTCATGGCTATTTTAATGTGCTAAGCAGTATGCACATTCAACTATGTGCCAGTTATGTTCATTTTAAAATGGAACAGCCAAAAACCATTTACAGCTTGCCAACCCATAATCTCCCACCCAGATGTCCAGAGAGGGGAGGGGGGGGGGGGCTGTCATGGTAAACACCAGTGCCAGAGATGCAAAGGCTTATTTTCCCCTGGAATCTCTGTCACATGAGCTAGAGCCCAGCGGACCAAGAATACCAATTCTACCAGTACTAATGTGTCCATTACCGCTGCTCTAACCACCACCAGAGCTATTAGGCATGCTGTAGTCCTTCAGCAGCTCTACAGTGAAAACAGGCTGGTGATCTATGTACATATCACAACTGCATACTCTCCCCACTACTGGAAGGCACCCTGCCAACAGGATGTGAATTTCAACTTATTTGAAATGATTTTCAATCTGCTAGTTTTGCTGGGTGCAGTATAGCCAGCTTAAATACGATTGACAATGATGAAGCAATCCAAATAATCCTACTTTATGTACCTCTGCCTGGGCCAGCTGCTCGAAGAACAACAGTGTGATGACAGACAGGTTCTAGGGTTTGTTTGTTTGTGGTTGTTTGTGAATGGTGCACTCACATCCCCCCTGTGTGCTTATTATGGCTTTGTGTCCAGCAGGCCATGGGAAGCACTTAAAATATAATGACTGCTATTCACAGTAAACTGGATGTCAAGCGAAGCACTCGTGGCAGAAAATCTCTAGTGCACTTTTAGTCACAAAACAGACAGTAGCAGACTGCCAGACAAGTCTTTCTTCTAACAGAGGTTTGTCAAATGGCCTCCAAATGTGGCATGGCACAAAAGAAATTGATATGTGAATATTTCAAGCTCAAATTTGAAAAGATGGTGAGTAGTCGCACTGGCTTTTTTGATCGAATTCAGAAAATCACCTCACCGTGAAGATTCTGCTCATTAACTGTCATCCATTGCTACTCTCTCCCCTTAGTGTCCCACACCTGAACCTGGGTGACAAAGGAAACGCTTAAAGGAAGCCCTTGCCAGCACAAGCTGTATGAACACATCCACATACACCAAGGGTGACCGATCTTATCCACAAAGGGCCACTGTGGGTACAGGTTTTTGTTTTAGCCCACCACTAAGACACCTGGTTCAACAAATTAACTAAACATCATTTTCAATGAAGACCTTGCAAAGTAGAATCAGGTATTTTAGCACTGGGCTAAAACCAGCCGTTTTTAGATAAGATTGGACACCCCTGACACCAAAGGAACACTACTCTGAACCATCACCATGGAAACCTGCAGTGCAGGAAGAATCAGAAGAGAATATTTGACCTGTTCTTCAATGGGGAAAATCAGGACATCATACTGAATTCAAAGAAACTGTGAAGCTGTGGATGGTCAGACTGATTGTTGCCCTTTTAGCTTACAATGTACAAAAAAGCCATTGAACCTTCTTCAAAATGCCACCAGCCATATAAAACCACTAAAAAAGTCATTTGGTCACGAAAGTGAATTAAATGTTGACTCACGCACTGAAAAAATAGGATTTATATAACAGTAAATGCATTTGACAATCAAATTGAAATTTTGATTACAATCAAATACTTTGTATTTGGAATGAAGAAAGCCTCAATAGGCTAAATCAGCCATCATCAAATCTGGACCTTGAATCCAAATCTCCCAGGTAACTAGCTGAACAATTAGTACTACCCATTGGCCAGACTGTGTTCACACCTGACTCCCAGGAAAAGGGAGGGTGGAAAACTAGCAGTCCTTGGACCTTGAGGGATGTGATTTAATGATCCCTGGGCTAAATGGTCGATTCTGATTCTCTGATGTTTTTTATGCTGTTATTTAAAATATGAGGACATAAGAACAGAGGTATGTAACCCAGATACACAAAAGGCTTCACTCCTTTATCTCTATTAACCCAGAGCCGTTTTTGAAGTTTATGCTGTTGATTTTAGCTGAATCAAAGCAGAGAGAGAGAACAAGCACTAGGACTGCTGTGAAAATCTGGCCTAAAGGCAAACCTGAAGCACTTGATTAGATATTCAAGCAGCGTTTGAAAAAGAATGCATTGAAACAGCATCATCCCTTACTCTATGATGAAGCCAAAGAAGAGAGCGAGAGTGAAACAGGACACATTTGCAAATGTGTAAATCAGTCTGACTTAAAAAAAATGCTGCAGGGCTTTTAAGGCAATACTTAGATTAAAATGAGCAACCCACACTTTTAAAAAGAATTACCTGTCTAGAACTGAAATGCTTCTGGCATTGAGATAAAATCATATAGAAACTGCACATAGACGCAATAAAAATATTCAGAGGCAAAGCAGCATTAACATTCAGGTAGATAATCTTTGTTTACTGTAGGTACAACTTCCTAAAACATCAAGATAATCCACTCTTTAAGCAAACTGGGTGTTGACCCAGTATACTGAACGTAAGGATCTGCCCAAACCCAGTTCTGCCTTAGTGTATACATGAAGGGAAATGAGGGAGAAATATAGCCTAAGCACAAGATCACATGTGATGATAAACCAAATAAGTACTAGGCCTAGTACTGTGGGGCTTTTTATGATCCCATAGCAAAATGACAATTTTGGTCCCAAACCATGGTTGGGCACATTGATTGGTTGAGTCAATGCAGACTAGGACCATGAGGATGAACATGACCTGAATAAAGTCTGTTGGAGGTGGTGTAGCTGGTCCAGAGAATAGCTCATTGATGAAACTGGTGCGAGGCCGTCCCTAGGGGCTGGAAAGAAAGTCTCTCCAGGGTAGCCTAACCCATTACTCTGTTCACTAAAAAGTTATTAGTCCCCTGGACACTGCTGTCATTCTGCATGTGCACGTGTCTGTGTAAGGAAGGGCTCTCTGTTTACAACAAAATTTTAAAAAGTGTATAAGGCACTGTGCAATCTTCAAATGTATAATGTTTTCATTATGCTTTCTGTGCTCTGTGCCAGTCCATCCTGATCCCTACTGCTGTACAACTGTTCAGGCCCTATATAGTAAATATCACACACTCACACATTACACATTACTATACATGTATACATACACTAGTGAGCACTTTATTAGGTATTTATTAGACTTATTTGTTTAGATTTATTAAGTCTTGTGCTGCTGCAGCCTATCTACTTCGAGGTTTGATGTGTTGTGTGTTCAGAGATGCTCTTCTGCGTACCACTGTTGTATTGTGTAGTTATTTGTGTTACTGTCACCTTCCTGTCAGCTTTGACCAGTCTAACCATTGTCCTCGGACCGCTCTCATTTACAACGCGTATCTGCCCACAGAACTGCTTCTCACTGGATGGTTTTTGTTCTTCGCACCATTCTCTACAAACTCGAGAGACATTACATTACATTACATTATTGGCATTTGGCAGACGCTCTTATCCAGAGCGACATACAGTTGATTAGAGTAAGCAGGAGACAATCCTCCCCTGGAGCAATTCAGGGTTAAGGACCTCAAGGGCCCAACAGCTGTGCGGATCTTATTGTGGCTACACCGGGATTAGAACCACCAACATGCATGCATGTCCCAGTCATTTACCTTAACCACTACGCTACAGGCCGCCCTGTTGTTTCATGCACCACAGAGACTGTTGTGCATGAAAATCCCAGGAGATCAGCAGTTTCTGAGATACTTAAACTACCCTGTCTACCACCAACAATCATTCCACAATCACTTAGATCACATTTTTCCCCATTCTGATGGTTGAAGTGAACATTAAGGGTAGCTCCTGACCCGTATCTGTATGATTGTATGCATTGCACTGCTACCACACAATTGGCTGATTAGATAATCACAGAAATAAGTAGATGTACCTAATAAAGTGCATACAAAGCCATACCTCACCACACTCAGGGACTCCTGAGATGTCTTCAGAATAACAAAACTAACAATTACTGTATAGACACGAATAATGTTACTGTGCAATGAATAAAGGACATTCTGAAAGATTCATAATCCAACCAGAATAAGTAATGAAAGCTGTTCTTCGCTGGTGCTGAAGTGCACTGATTTGAACACTGGAACAATGAAGCAGCCACAGAGAATGCTAGTGGAGTTCAATAAGGGCCCACTGTGCCGTTCACTTTCATTTAGAAGCAGAGTACAGAGGGATGCTGTTATCCATAGAGATGTGCCGCTTTGTTATTCCTCTTTTAAAGGCATTGTAATACCAACTACACCGCGACCCTAGGGCCGTGTGCAAGGCCAGAATCCAGCAAATTAAATAATTCCATTGAATGCTAAATAAAGACATGATATGTAAATAGAACCATCAAAAGGACATCAGATGAAGAGGGAAAACGGGAGGGCTTAATGCAAACCAAGACCCTCATATGCAGTACAGCATGGTTCATAAAATAAACACATACAGCAAAGGCCAAGTGCGACAAGCTGTGAGGCTTTCAGATACCATTCCCAAGCAGCATTATAAGTGCAAAAATGTTAATTGAACAACGTGTTAAATGTTGTCATGTCTAGTTGTCTCAGTGTTGATATGAATCTATTTTGGGATAATACATACTGTCATTTCCTCCGGTTTAGGTTCTCTATTGCAAGTTGTTAATTTCCAAGCACCTGAAAGTAAGGCAGTTGTCGTAACTTGTTAACTTGCGCTAGCACAGGCCTCAGCACCTATGTATGGAAGGCCATTGGCCAGTGAGTTGAGGAACCCAGGCCATAGGCTTATATGGTCCACTGAGCTCATCTTCTTCAATGGGGAAACATCACTAATGTTGTTCACAGTAGCTAGTAGCCAAATGCTTCTTATGGAATTTTCACACCTGTGGTTTGGTTGCTTTGTTCCAAAAATAAACTAATATACAATGTTGCACTTTACCTTTGGTTTGTTTTGTGTTCACACATTATTTAACAGCGGAACATAACTTGTAAACAAATGGCACATGCGAGCAAATTGTTCTCTCGTTGTTCAGAATTTTGGTGAGGGAAATTTATCGTCTTCCTTTGGGAAAAAAAGGAAAGTATTGGAGGGTATACTAGTGTTCTGTATATCAGCAAAATATTCAGTTTCAATGTGAATCAAGGCTATGTCTCAAAAACAATGTTGATCCATTTGATAAGACAACAGTCTGCCTCCAGACACCTCCCTAGGATGTGTTGTCTTTCTCACCGTTTCCAGCTACCTTGCAGCTAATGCACACCCCCTACAAACAGAATGTGCTGCCCCATGATTCAATGAGAAAGCCTCCCCTCAGTTTTGCACAGCGGATCAGTTGTTTTTGGTTTGTTGAGTCGATTGCTTTCAAACTGCAAAGGAAGCGCTCCAGTGGTCACTTGGAAGCGCTCCGAGACCACCCTCTCCAGGCGATCCTGGCCCACTTGTTTTGATTGCTGTGTTCACACCAGCCCACACGAACCGCAACAAGGTGGTAAACAAACCAGGGCTCCATTCAACCGGACTAAACAAGGAATGTTTGAAAGCGTTCTGATTCAAAATTCTTTGAATTCCTTGAATTCTTTGGCTCATTCAAGATTATGAATGTCATCACCTCAGTAATCGCCATTGTATAAAATATGAAAGTAAGAAAGATAAGTGCATTTTGCAAATTCACTGGCTGATCGTTCCTGCTCCTCACAAGCTGCAGGCTTGATTGTAAACTGGGTAAACAGTAAATAGAGGATGAAGGCGGCCGTGTCTGTGGGAGCAACATACAGTATTCCATTGGCCACCCAACAGTCTCTCAATGTCAGCCACTTCAGGGCACCTGTTTGGAGCTTGTCACTCAGTGATGCTGGCACTGTTTATACTCTCATTACAGGATGAGCAAGCGCTGAATCAGCTAAATGACACCTCCATGAGCTTACAGTACAAAAAGAGAGATATGCGGTACATAGACACACCTTTCATCAGTCTACACTAGAATCCACTATTGCTTTCCTACAGCAGGCAATATGTGTAATGTATGTACAGTACTAAAGACAAATACTCAAGGCTTCAGTACCACGTAATTCAGTTCACCTCAAGGAAAAAGCAAAACAAATCTTCTTGTGTAGGCAGAAATTCTCTTCCATTCTTATTTCTCTCTGTTAGTGATGACTGGGAGGCTGTTTGAAATTGGAATACCCTGACGGGTGCATGTGGAGTGAAGTGCACAGTGAGAATCGCTCGGTCCATTTTCTGCAGCAGCGGATAGCTGGATTTCAGCTGTGTGTGGCCCATGGGCAGACCTGTCCCTGGCCCACTTTCTGCTGTTTGCAGTGACATTAATCTCACTCATAACACAGTGCTTGGCCCATGCCTTCCATCAGAAATCATTGCCCCCGGAATATAGAAGTGCTGCCACCTCTACTCATCCCACACACACACACTCGTACACGCATGCGCCCACACACACACACACATTCACACACACGCATACACATACACACACATGCTCGCATGCGCACACACATACACACAAACACAGGCACACACACATACACAAAGCTCGTACTGCACCAGTGAGAAAGAGAGAGGTTGAGAGTGAAGGGCAGGAACTGTTACTATCTGATCTAAGATGACCCTGATCCTGCGAGTGCATAACGAGCAAACACTGATGATCAGAATCTGAGCAGCAGCTCTTCATCTGTAGTTTGCCAGATGAGCATTGATTACCCAAAATCCCCAGAGCTTAGTTCATATTTGCATACTCTCCTAGGTGCACCCACTCGGTGCATGAGCTAACATTGCCACATACTGTGAAGAATAACATTTCTATTTTCAGTTTTGGGTTGCTATTACCATGATTGATATGTGAATTTACAGAATCATGATGAAACACTTGTTTATATTGTCCTGTCCTTTCTGCACCAGAGCACACAGGCTGGTCACACAATAGCTGTTTGTGACCAGGCAGGCTAAGTGGTTGTTAAAGCTAATGGCTCATTTGTATCTCGTATGAAAATCAATAAATCAGCATTTCTAACAACCACAACTGCAGCTGAAATACTGCACTGATATACAACAGCAACCCGCGGTAAATTACGTCTGGAGAAAAAGATAGATATGCAAGACATTTTCATATTTAGAAATATCAGTTGAGTATACAGGCACTCAACAGGGGCTCTATCGAATATAATAACCCAGCAGCAGAGAAATCTTTGCAGTGAAACAAAACAATGGCACAGCCTGAAGACTCACTCAAAACATGCTGTGCGTCTACCTGTGTTACAAACTGATAGCATTGCTCTTTTTGAGAATAATTTAGTCATTTGCTGTTTATCAGCATTAATAAAACTATAAAGCTTGCTCTCCTGTTGGTTTTAGATCTTAAAATAATCATAAATATTTCCACTGCGAAGAGATCTATATATCTATGGGTGAAGGGTTTGTCTGGAATGGAGGGGGAGCGGGCATCTATACGGTATGCATATTAAAGATAAAACAAGCCCAGGAACACCATCAGCAATGGTTGCGTAATCCAATGCAGAAGCTGCACAGTCTAATGCTACTTGCTATCAGACATTAAAAGAACAATGCCATTGGAAAGTTGTGTTTAGCACAGGACAGAAAAGCCTATTCTCCCTATAAGGCTATATCTCTCCATGTCAAAATCACATAGGGAGATACACACATCACATGGTGACCATACATTCTCCTTACACTTTACACTAAAAGGACATTGCTCTTGTGATGATGGGTTGTCAAAGGATTATCAATTATAACCATTCAAGCAATACATGACAATATAACAGCTTTGCAGACATACGACCTTTCAGAAATTGTACTGAAACTGATGAGCAGACATGTTTTCCTGGACATTGAACATTCATGGGATTTTTTAATTCGGCAGCATGTTGTCTTTGGATAGTAAGCTGGTTACTGCTCTCACACTTGCCTGACATTGGCAGTGCAATTTAAATGATTTAAAATAGAAAATTGAAGTGTTTAATAAGGAATATTATGAAGTGATACTATATACAGTGTATGTTTTTTATATCATCTAATAAAATGCATTTTCTAATTAACTGCATTAATATCTAGCATGATTTATTCACTGAAAATGGTTCTCATTTTCAATGAAATATTTGGAAAGTTATATGTATTGTAATCAAGGATAAGTAAGGCATGAGTATAGTCATTATATTAATATGACAACTACATACCTAAATGAATCTGTGTAACTGCGACTAATCTTGCCACCTGATCCCAAACACCATTCCAGTAGATGTGCCATTTCCATATGTATCCTTCTGCTCATGAACATGTAAGCATAAAAAAAAAAAAATTACATTTAACTGTTAAAGCTGTGGATGTTATGAGCATGGTAATCTTAATGTTAATAACCCTAAATCCAAGTACGTTTTCCCTATCCCCCCCACTCACAATTCTGTGTAAAAATACCTAAATATATAATATATAATATAATTCTGGTAAAAATCTGTCTTGGGCTCATGGAATGGTGAGACAGACCGTCTGTCCCACCTGCACATTGATTCTGTCTATCTATTCAATGTAAAAATACAAACAAACTAGCTTAAACACAATAAACACAGTAAATGACATTTCAAAACAGGACACACATTGGGCCTCATTTAGCAAACGCGAGCAAATAAATTCATTTGTGAATGCATTTACACAATGTGGGATTTCTAAAAGTTTTTGTAATCAAAATAATTTTGTTAGTTGGATCTGAATGAATTTCATGAGTGCTCTAAATTGTTCATACTGTGTGTATAAATTTAAAAAAACAACAACTCGATTCAACATTAAAATGGGTGATTAATTTGGGTAATGTATAATTGCAGTTTAATATAAATTAAATTATAAATTAAAAATATAAATTCCTAAACTAAGTTTGGAATGAACAGGGCATAGAAGTCATAGCATAGGCCTTTGTCGCTATGGCAGACAAACATTTATTTACATGTATTACTTTATTAGAAGATTTGGCACATGGCGTACTTCGGAGAGTGGTCATCTTCAAAGACTGAGTCGATTTCTTTAGTGACGTTCCTGAGTCGGTTCCAACTGCCCAGACACATCCATCTGAGTTTGAGCAACACACCGGAGCCAGAACTCAGAAGATCTCCATGCCATTCCTGTGCAATTCCAGAACATGTTCAGGTGCTTTCCATCCTCAGCTTCTTGGGGACTGGCAAACATTTCGCTGTCGCCCTCCAGGATAATTGCAGACAGTGACGTCACTCCTATTATTCGGCCAATGTGTTCCATCCAGTGTAGACAACTGAGAAACATTCCCTGGGGCTGCTGAGCTTTGTCTGTGGGCTCTTTATAGGGTATTTTATGGGCATTCATTTATGTTAATCTCAAGTTCTGTGAATAAATTTTTCATTTATGATTGATTTGTATTTATCAACAGAAACAAAAGAAAAGCTGTGTCTACACATTCGATAAATCAGGCGGAATGTGTTAGTTTGGTTCCAATTACACATTCATTTACACAATTGCCAAAATGTACAAAAATATTGTTAAATGAGGCTCATTGATTCTATTTACTTTCATTTAAAATATATTTTTAAATGCACAAGTTCTGAAAGAAAATGGCATGATTAGGCACAACTATGTGCATCTTATCCCCTCAAAGAAAAATCCAAAGAAAATTAATCATGTTTGCATGTGTGAATGTGTTCATGAGTAGATTCAGGCAGTCCAGGGCCCTGTCCAATAATCAATAAGCCATTTCCCTCTCATGGGTTTTCACTCTGATGACTGACAGCCCTTTTTCCTTCCCAGCCTGCACTGTTCTTATCTACATTATTGATCTGCTTAACCGAGTTAAAAGAAAAATCACAAATGTATATTCCATAACCAAACCCATTTCTACCAATGCGGTTTTAAAGGAGAACAACCACTCGTTGCCCATGCACACTGGCTTGGGCACAGCCGAACACAGCAATAACTGTGCATTCACACCTCGGTAAGAATGCAGGAGAATGCACAACCTTGAGGGACCTTCTGCTCTTACTGCTTCAATGCACATAGAGAATAAACTGTGAGCTGCTGAAATCCTAGCGGTACTCTCCTAATACAAAATACAAAATGAAATCAAGCACACAATATAAAATATCATTATACCAAACCACCTTGAACTCCAGAGTGTAAGGATGTTTTCTAGCTATGCTCAGGATTAACCAGTTTAAACACAGCAATTGATCTCTGGTGTGTTAGGGAATGTATCGTCTTAGGGGGGCTGTGATGAACAGGCTCCATTTTGCAGAGATATTGCACGGATTGCTTGGTGCTTATTAGAAAGTATTACATGTGCCACAAAATATTCAGGCACGCTGGATTGGGTCATCATCGGTTAAGTAAATAAGGAAAATGAACATATGCACACTCATTAAAGTGTAAATAAGTATAATTAGCCTGTTTGATGCTTTTAACACAAATGTTGGAATACTAAAGCAATATAAAGTCTGCATATGTTTAGCTTCCTCCAAACATATTGTCTACACAGATAATCCAAGCCATTTCAGTATCCTTGCCAAATTAATTCAGCACTAATATTTCTGAACCACACGCACCTGGGGAATTACACTGTACAACACACAAATGTACTCGCTCTGATGAATAACCAACGATTCCACACAGAACAGAGAGACTGGTGTTTCTATCTTCTCCAATGACCTCATTGAGAATTTCTTTTTAAAGCAGAACTACAATTACTTCCCTTTCTATAATAAGAATGAAGCATGGCCCCACCCCCAGCCTCCTGCCGTCTGAAGGCTTCTCCATCTTTCATGCCTCACCCTTTGGGAGGCTGTCGCTTTCTCGGAGGCCAGATTTACAGCCCTAATCTCCACTTTGCTGTGCTGGATGACTTCTCAAAAGCACTGCCTCTTCCTCGGCCTCATTACTTAGAGAATGTGGCGTGCGACTCCTGCCTGATGCATAAAACAACTACAAAAAAAGGGAGGGGGGGGGGAGAGCTGGCAATTTACTACCCTTGACTGGTCGTTTCTTTTTGTCTGCCCTCTATACTGAGAGCCATGTACAGACCTGCTGATGACAGCACAATCACCTACAGCACAGAGAGCTAAGGCTAGCTCGCCACAGTCACTCCTGCCCCTCCCATGTACAAGCAAATGCAGCATGGAAATCTCAGCAGATCTCTTATCCCAAAAAGAAAAGGCGTACTTTCATCAATGATTATATTTTTGGGATATCTCAAGATACAACATAAAGGAGATGACATCGTACCCCTCCACAGTGAAGTGTGGCCCCCACGTTTCATTTGTCTGTGTCAATGCCAACAGCAGAAAAGGCTCCCTAACTAAATTGTCTTGCAACACTGAGATAAAAAATCAAATGGATATTTTAGAATACAAACACCCATCATCCATCACACTGTCTTTTTTTCACGCTCTTATCAAACTCGAAGAGAAAAAACTACCTCTGCATAGAATTTGCATAAGTTACATAAATATCCATCTCCGTCTCCATATTCATTCCTGTCTCTAAGAAAGGATAATTCTGAGCAACAAATTACAGGCTTTGAAACAAAATGTCATCGCACATTATCATTAAGGCACAATTGTGATTATTGCTGCATTCCTTTCTTGCGTGGGTATACACTCCCACTCCCACTCAGGGCACTGGATCCATCCTGTTCAGTGAGATGGCAGTCCGTGTTTCTCAGAGCCTCCTGACTGACAGCCACACTGACCACTGGACTGAAGGCACAGATTGTGACAGATAGCAGGCTGGCTGACCGGCTGGAATGTATTTCTGACAAACTGTCGGCTGCAGATTTTCCAATGTTGTACATCACAGAGGCATGGAGCAGATATAAAACCACTGTATTAGCTGTAGCTGTATCTTTCTAGTTCAGTTGAGTTCAGCTCTCTCACTTTCTCTTTCACCCCCTCACACTCTCACTCTCACTCTCTATCCTCTGTGTAGAAAGATGTTAAATAATAACATATTTCTATACCGAATTATAAATCACTTGTACACATTGTGGAAATATAGGGGCTCCATAACAATGGCAGGCATACAGGCCATGCACAGAGGAAACAAATAGACCAATACATTTACTTCTTGTCAAAATTCTGACATTGATCTTTTTATCGTTATCTCCTCTGGCAGTGAGTGAAGGCACTGCAAGACAGATAATCTTACAGTAACCTGGTTTTAGGGTCCTCCATTTTAAATACAGTGCTGTTTGCAAGTGACATGTCCTTGAATCACTGAGGTGGCAGGCCTATAGGACACACAGCTCATTGTTAATTATGACACCCTAAACTGCAATTGGGCTTCTTGTTCCATTTACCCTGGGCAGAAGGGCCAGGCCCTTTCACCATATATTTTTACCCTTGTAGATGGCTGTCCAGTAAAATAAGAAGAGGAATATTAAATAGATGAATGGAAAATTACAGGGAGATAAAGAGCTGAAGCCCCCTCAGGGTACAAAGTCATGGAGTGGAAACAGGCCCCGTCCCACAACTGCTTCAGACGGCCATGCTTCGCGAAGCACACCACGCACGGGATTCGCCCATTCTACACAAAATGGAGGCAAACTAGGGCACTCTCAGCTCAGCTTCATCTTTCTCTCCTGTTATTCCCACTCCCTCTCTCATTGCCTTCCTTGTTTCTGCTCCCCGTTTCCCCCCGTACCTCCCTTCTCCCGCAAACACCTCTCTACAACCATGCTGAAGATAACTACACGTGCAAAAGTGCATATTTTCATGCTGCAGTGGCACGTCAAAACAGTCAGACCAGTCTGGCTGATCTAAAATCAGCCGTTATACTCCGGTAAAGATACTGGAAATGGCCACAGCGGTGGTACAGGCTGCCGCATGTCCTTTCTAGAACCCCTGCATCTCCACTCAGTTAAGATGTTAGTGAGGGCATGGTGGCCGCACCCACTTCCTATCATCTAATTGCAAGAGAAGCTGGCTGATGCAATGATGCTGATGCAGTGAGCACATTTTAAATCACTGCTATCAACACGCCACCAATGAATCACCAATGAGGCTGGATCTGTGCTGACTCTTACAGAGCTGCTCTTCCCCTGCTACTTTCCACATTAAATATGTTTTTTAAAAGTTTCAGTGGTGGGTGCTCTCAAATATATGTGTATGTGTCTGTCTGTGGGGCTCCATCTGTTCAGCAAATTGCTTTCCAGTGAAGTCGATCTCAACCCTGACCTCCCGTGGCGTAATTGCCGATCCAAAAACTGCAGCTCTGCTCAACGGTACGCCAACATTTTGGTCACTGCAGCTACAATCTCAACCGTGTCTCAGGCTTGCTTTTGAGTCGCACTGCTGCCTAAGCTGACAAGATTTAGCCACTAATTCATAATGGCTAATGCTGCTGCTACTGCTACTGCTGCTAATACTAGGACCACTACTACTATAGCTTAAACCATTCCTCAGTCAAATTGTACTGTTGGAAAAATTCATCCTTTGACATTTTCCGTTGCATAAATTCAATAATTAATCCCAAATAAATAACAGCAACAAAGAAAAACACATTGGCCAGTTAGAAGCATGTTGTCTCAGGACCTACAGAGTCATGGGCTGATCCCCCTGAGCTGTTGATCTCTGCCTCAGCACACATCGATTGTCACTGAGCGATGTGTCAACAAGATGTGAGCAGCACACACTGGCACGCAGCAGCAGAAGGGAGAGTAAGTCTCTCAGCCACGGGGACCGTGAACTACTATGAATGATGTGCTCAGGCCAAGGCAGGCCAGCTGTATGAAAACCTGCCAAGACCTCATCCCCGGATCTGCCAATTTCCTGAGTATCCGCAGATACAATGATGCCAGGATGCTATTCCCCACAGGCGTAAGAGATGTCAAATTGTAAGATATTAAGATTTACCCCTGCCGCTAAATACTTTTGGGAGCTACCGCTACACACTGGTTTCCCAGTACGCACCGAAGGGACAATATCTTAGATGCTTATTACTTACCATTCATAGTGGGAAAAACATATCCAGCTTGAGTTGGCACATAAATAAGTGCATACATTTTAAACTTAATAAAAGGTTTGTTTTCCTGACGAACATTAAGAACAGGCAAAAAAATAAAATATATGGATATAGATTTTTGAAGTGCATTACGTTAATTAAAGAGCCATATAAATCAACAGTGCCGTACAATCAAAAATGGAAAGCATTTTGTAGCCAAAGAGTAGAGTAGTCTCATTAGCCCAAAAGAGTTATCAATAATCAAACCACATCAATTCAAATAATTTGAATGAAAAATATAAATGAAACATTGCCAAAAAATTCTGATATTGATATGACCAATGCCTGAACAAAGATCGTTAGCTGAAACATATTCCTAAGGCAATTGTGGCTATAATGTAAATGCATTTGTCCACATGAGGGCAACAATCCCACAAGCATGCATCAGTCCTTTATAATCTTTTATAGTTCACTGACTAGAGTCTGATACCACAGACAGCAAATGAGCAAATAGATATATTAGCTTTAGTCTTTACACAATCAAAATATATACATATTGTCCTAATCACAAGCTTTCATTTAACATTGTAACCATAAAATATCCATCCAAGTACAAGGTATGAAATCTTAAAGGCAAGCCCTAGCCAATTGGCAGTGTTAAACTACAAATAGTAGTTTAAATAATATAAATTGATATCAATTTAAGTATAAATTGATAAAAGCTACACAACATGTAGCTGAAGTTTAAATCACGCACTGGCTCTTATAAAAGCCCCTCCACAATGACTCAACCTGCTCCAATGAATGTGTACTTCATAATTAGGGTGAATTATCATAATGACACAGTGGCCGGAAGAGTGCTCACAGTCCGTTGTAAGTGAAATATGAATGATTCATTTCTAATCAGAGTTGCCATGGTGATATTGCCATAAAATGACTGTTTGCCACCCTTTGACATCCTGCCCTGCATCCATCAGGGCACCACATATTTCCCAAGGTGCACTGCCCCAGACCCTGACTTCAAAAACACAAGAGGACAGAAGCAAATAAACATGATCTCTACATTATTCTACTAGATGTTTTGTGCAAGCCCGGTCTTTTCTGCCAACATGTTTATGTCCCAACAGCTGGACTAATTAGGTGTGTCTTGTTAACAAAAATGCCCATTAAATCACTGTGGTACTTCTGACTAAACATGACCCAGTTGGCCTAATTTTGGCCTTGTGCAGTTCATTGTTTTAACCTTAGTGCGTAAAAAGACGTATTTTAAAATATTCTGTATAAGCTAAGGCTGGACTGCACAAGGAAATGAACGTAGGGATAATTTAGGTTTTTCAATCTGAACCCTAAGATTCAAACACATAATTTGACTTAATTGAAGGGTTAGAAAAAACAGAAAGATATGCCAGGGGCATGTTGCATTAAAACGTCACAGTGAGATGGCTATCTTCAGTGAGAGACAGGCCAGACCACCGATCAATGCTAACTGTCCTTAAGTGTGGAAAATAGCTACTGAGTCATTGCCAAATGCATTGGAGGAGTGTATAGTTTTCAGTTACAGTTCGCCTGGAGCAGGTATGTGTGGCACAGCAATCAGTGGCACAAATGGTAGGGTAATTCAACAACTGAGAATCTCAAGTATTTTATTTTTTAAAGAAATCCCTAATAACCATTATTTTGGAGTCAGGACTGGGGTATCACAATATATCAGTATTATCTATCTCCACAGCATACTAACATGCTTTAAATTGTGCTCTCACACATTTGCATTGAAAAACCATGATGAAAATAGAATGATATCCTGTTGATATCTGGCTAATTGTTTGCATTCATTTCACTAGATGGATACACCAATCAATCATAGCATTTTTCTGAAACCCACTGAGACCATTTCCAGCAAGTTGTTTATCTAATAGGCCCTACCTGATGTCAACGAATAGCTTTTTGTAATCGTAAGCCAGCTTGGTTAAACTGAAACTGCATTACATTTGGCCAAGAATGACTCATTATTGTCAATTTGCCCACATCCAATGTTAGCATCCCAATTGATGCTTCTAATGATGATTTTATATGAAGTCAGCTGTAGCTGTAATTGTAACTAACATTATTGGTATAGAGACGAAATGTGGTACACCTATTACAACTAATATGGCACTTAGTATGGCTCCTCATAATATGGATGGTTGAGAAATTATAATTCATCCAACTTTGTACCAATGCCAATAGCATAGACACTGTTCCATCTGGGATGTGTCATTATGCCAATTCTGGCAGCCACTAGAAGAGATATTGTTGGGAAATTGTTATGTGGACTGACAAATGGTATGTGACCTGGTGTTGTTGGTCCCTTAATACACAATTGTAAGGCCAGTTTGGATTGCTAGCCAATTGTTGAGTGATAGCATGACATCCAGCACATAAACACCATCTAGATACAGATGAATGAGTGCTGGAAAGGCACATATAATCATGCACAACTGCCTACAGTGGATAGTAGGGATCCACTGTGTATGCTTCTTTTAGATGCATATTTTGAATATGATGTTCATCCTTTAAAAACTGTCAACACAATGTAGGCATGGCTCAGTGCCATTTTCTTTGCCTTTGAACTTGTTCATGTTCCACAAATGGCTTAGTCGCAATGACCAGGTATCCTCACTTTCAATAAATATTTCATCTGTTAGTCTGTAATTTAGCCCTTCGACTATAACTTCTTTAAACTTAATTGTTTGCCACAAGCACAGCATGGACAGAAATTATTGAATGCTGTCTCAAGATTGAGGGGGAAAGGTCCCCCAGCCAACAGTCAGGCCTCACAAGATGGCAGTTTAATTTGACCTAAATGGAGACTGAACAGCAGTTTTTGCCTCTGACCTGCTGTTAATGGTCACTCAAGGTGACCAGCAGATAAGCATTAATCCAGTTTCCACTTACAGAGTCCCAGTGACAGCCTCACACCTGCAAGTAAGAGATATTATGTCGATGAGCTGATCTTAGTTGATTACTCAGTATCTATTTCTTACACATTATAGTTAATAATGGCATTAAAAGTGGATAAGCTGATACACAATCAGCAGAGACAGTGAAAAGCTGCCTGGACGTCTCTTCCGTGCATTCTCAAACCGCGCTCACTCCCCTCCATTATTACCTTTTACAGTTATTTTTATTTTTATAAATACACAAATGAGTGCAGAAACAAGGATTGCCAGTGCATCATAGATATGATTGTAATATATTCAAAGTAAAAATCCTGCATGATATGCCTTTAACAAGGCTCACCAATAAATTTAATTCCTCAGGTATTGTGGCTGCGAGAGATTTTTGCTCTGTTAAGTGCCACCTACAGTATATAACTTGGTCTGACATTAATTCATTTGCCGCCACACCTTTATCAATGTATTGTACATGGGACCTATTGTACAAAGAAAGGGGTACTCGAGAGGTCCTACACTTAACATTCAAGGTGACTGACTTCACATACATATAATCAGAAAATGATTATCCTTTGCAGTGAGTGAAGGAAACTGCCTGGAGTGTGCCTCAGTGTGTAGAGGAGCAAAAAGACCAATGGCTGGCTTTATTCCCCTTGGAAGAAAAAGAGCAAATGGATGCTCAGTCTATGACAAAACAAAGGCTGCTGGCAGAATATGTTCTCAGTAGAGTGTGGGAGATGAACCTGCCTCTTAAGCTGTTTGACTTTCTAATGAAGCTGTGGCTCCTGGTAGTCCACCCTCTCTGTAACCACCCACATGTCCATACTTCACAAAGAGGCATGACTCACTTCAACTACCCTAACATGAGTAGCGTAGTGAATCACTGCTCTGCATCCGGCACCTGACTGTGTGGAGGATCAATGCTACGATGATGAATATGCACACTGGGCACATATCAGGTGATGAGCACGGGATACTAGGTCACTTAAAGAGGGTAACTTCTCACAATTTACTGACAGATAGTTGAGCCTTTGAGTGGATCCTGTATTTTTATTTAAGAACTCAGATTATTGATTGAGTACAGATTCCTGTCATTGTATCTGAGGATAATCAAAGAGCTACTTGCCGAATTATCGCTGGTTATAGGATTTAAAAAACTGAAGCCAGAAACTTCCTGACAAAAGTCGGGAATCTCTGAATAGTTTCCTTTAATCCCACATGAGCACAAAGGTCAAATGCACAGCTCTCAGTGAAAAGCAGTGCTAATCCTGATTCCTGCCAAACAATCACGGATCCAGCAGGAGTAACGCGGATCTCTATAGTTCCATACAGAAATATTGCATGTCTTCATACAGTAACTACACACATATCCAGCACTAACACAGAGCTGCAGCTCCTTACATACATCAGACATGTATGAGAGATCTCCAGTCAGATACCTTCTACAAGGGACCCTGTTACCTGGGGAATATCGAGTGGAATATCAGAACACTAACACTTTCATCCACTATTATGCCCCAGTTGTTCATTAACATTTATTATTTCTATGTGAACAGAATGATTGCCACAGACAGTAGGCTTTATGCCAAATAAAAATAAAATCATTACAACAATATGATGTCAGGCCAAAGAGCAAGACTGCTGGGCCGTGAATGTGTTTGCCTTTTTCACAGAGAACCAACTGCCAGTGCGCCAGAGAGTCACCACGATGACGCAACTCCCTTCACATCTGTATTACAGCACTGGCTGCCGCAGCAACGGCTACCCTTCCTCCTATCAAAGCACGAGCCCCAGGGAGGCCTGCCTTCATCAGTGACCTAGTTACAGCAAGGGCTTCATAGTTTCAGAAGCTACAGCAATATGAATCCCTTACTGTCTTGGCTCAAAGTATCATTGATTTTCTGTCCAAGGATTAAAAAGTTTTGGTTCGCCAATCCTGTTTTTTTTGGGGTTTTTTTTACTCAAGGTGACTACTGTTCATTTTCACTCCAATGACTACCCTCTAAGTTAATACTTCAGAGTGATATCATTGGTTGGTCAATTTGTTTCAAGGACCCTTGAATGCCTTAAATAGAAATAAGTGGGGGTGGGTTGCATGGAAACCAGGCCATCCCTTAGTGTGTTCGTCAGGCCCTAGCTGCACTCGTTTGGCAAGATTCCAGCTGCTGCCAACGAATGGAAAACGTACATGGGTCTTCCCCAGGAGAGAAGCTATGAAGAATACACTGTACACACCATGGCCAGGAGCTCCACCTGCAGCTTCCACTGTCTCCTCCCCCTGTCGCCCCCAACCAGCTTTGAAATAGGAGCTTTCATTGCATTCTCGCTTCACGGAGGAATGAAAGAGTATATTCCCCCCATGGCTTAAGTCAAAATGGAAGCTCCCATTTCCCTGCAGCTCCACTGTGGAGCAGGCATTTCCACTATCCTCCCCCACCCCACTTAGGAATGGTAGCATCCACTACCCTCCAGGCTTCCATGTGAAGTAAGAAGCTCCATCTCTGCTGCACTTTGCTGAGAGGAGGCCTTTCTGCTGCCTCCTTCATAACTGCCTGTGTGTACCTTCAGAACATACAGACACAAGAATGATTATCTGCTAGAAGGGGCCATTTTGCTCCCATAGCCCCCTGCATGAGTGTATGTCATTCAAGGAGCAATTTCATCCAGCTCACAGAAATGTGGCTTCAACAAGCCAGGCTGCATCATCACACTCCTGCTTTCAGCAGCTGTTCAAGATGCTGAGTCTCCCCATTCTTCTTTCATTTCTACTGCCTCATCTCAGCCATTGTGCCATTTCAACCCAACAATTTATCAAACAGTGGTTACAATACATACAATCCAGCAACATACTGTACATCCGTCCACAGAGCACTCATTTTCAAATGGAGACCGGAAGGAAGTTCAATGAATAATCGAGGTCTCAGCCCACACTGCTCCCAAAAATGTCCTTTCATTGCATCACGAGAAACAATCAGCCTAACGTGAGCACCAAACAATATAGTCTGGCCGGGAGAGATGTCCGCAGATGGCTGCTTGAAACATTTGCAGTCATCCAAACAGAAAGAAGAAAACAGTGAATAGTGAAACAGAAAATAGACAGTGCAGTTCAGTTCTCCTCTAATCTAAATCTAATAAGACCCGCTATTATCAGATTCCCATTTTTCCCTTAGAGATGCTCTGCCAACAAACCCTGAAAACCCCCACTAAAATAGAATCAACAGACATCCAAACAGAGAGGGACTGTTGATCGCAATCACCTCTACATGGACCTCTCTGTTTTCTCTAGCTAATCAGCTCCACTGGCCGTTATATGGGATGGATCAATGATGATGAAGCAGAGTTCGGGATAGCTCCCAGCTCGTAAAGTCAGGTGTGTTTTATGGAGACTTTATTTCAATATGGATTTACAGTATGCGCAGAGCAGCTCCGTGAAGCATGATGTTTAGTCTTAGTACTCCATCAGAGATGGCCTCAGGACAAGAGGAAGGAGGAGTGACAAGTCCACCTTCATTATCTTTCTCAGACAACTTGGAATCTGTGCTTGCATGAATGATTGTTTGTTACAATGGTAAACAGCCAGAAATGGCTCAACCGTTGCATTTTCCCTGCATAGTTTAATATTTGCACACCTCCAAAACAAAAACTAATTCAACTGATAACACAATTTAAGCTTCATTAACCAGTGTGGCCACCTTATCAACTAGAAGGTTGCAAATCTCAAGACAATGCTCTAGTAAAATATCCATCCACATGAATGAGTAAATGATTCAATTATGTTGTGTATGCTAAGAACAAATTATGCAATAGTCTGCTTTTTCATTGTATTTGCAGTAGTCAGGAAGCAGATGACGTGGATTAACTATATAATACTATTTTCTCCTAAAGCAATCACAATGAATTACTACTGTTCAAAGCAATGTTATTTCATGGGGGAAGGATGTGAGTGTATACTTGCCATGCCCTGGTTTTACTGTGAGAACTCATTGTGTAAATTGCTGACATTTATAGGATCACCAGAACCATATGATGGAACATCATGCTTCATTTTATCCTGATGATCCTTGTACTTCAATTGTGTGAGTCCACAAAATACTCTGTAGTCCATGCACTATAGCTACCCACCCAACAAGCAGACCAGCACTGCACTGATCCAAGAGGTGCATTACTACAGCAGGCCTGACATGTGAAAGACAAATGTTGGCACATGTAAAGGTAAGCAATCAGATGAATATAAAGATCTAAGAACCTTCACACTCCTTATTAAAAATTAAATGCCTCTGTGTTAAACCCAGAGCTGTGACAGTCACACAGCAAGTCCATGTTATAGAATGTTCCTATGACTTACAACCAATTGTACCACTTTGGGACATCGTACATATTTAATGAGGCTCCATCAGTGGAAGCCAGCTTGGAAATTAAAGTCTTAACTTCGAACTCTTAACTTTTCTGCTGTTCAATTCTTGGAACCTCAGTCAAATTATGACTGGACAGTTTACAAACTATGCTAAGAAACACCACTCATCAAAACAGCTGAACTGTGAGTAAACAGAAATTTATCAACTATACTCTGGTAACGAGGATATGTGACTCATGTGTGACTCATATGTGTGAATCATCTCAGTGTTTGATATTGTTTTGTAGGTCTTATGACAGCTAACAAATCAGACACTTCCACTGCATTATTCTTCGCAAATTTTCCAGCCTACATTGAATATTCAATTGCTCTAAAACATCTAAAACATGACATTATTTAACATTTTAATTGACAATATCAATCTTGAATAAATAAACCGCCTGCTGACTTGTCTCTAGCGTATTTGGTTCTGGGTTAGATAGAGATCTCACATTCTCTATTATTAATGCTGTGGGATGCTGAGGAAGCAGCATTCTACCATCCATTAAGGGAGGATTTCAGCCTCTATTTTAGTAGTGCTTATGCCGTTTTACATCTGCAGAGGTTGAGTCACAAACAAAAAAGTTATCTAGTTCTCATCTCCTGACGTCGAGAGCAGTTTCCATCTGAAAGAAAGTAAAAAGCACCATTATGAAAATGGGCTCTAATCTTTGTTTCTCCTCCGTTAGTCTCAGAGGAGGCTTTCAGGGATCCATCAACAGCTACACACTGGTACCTACATTACCTGAGAACAGCATCGAAAGACACGACAAACCCTTCTTATTCATCACATTGAAATTTCACCCAGGAGACAAGCCCATCACCCAGCTCCATTCAAGGGTGCCTCATCAGAGTTGACAGGGGTTATGTTTTCACCTCATTCCATCGGTCTGTCTGCCTGTTACGTAGTTATGTTGTGAATAGTTTTGCATTACATTTTGTGGAAATTGTGGTGATGGGACAAGGAAGAAACTTTTCAATCGACCAATCGGGTGCGCGAGTGGGCAAGACTTTAAAAAAAAAAAAGCCTTGTAACTTCCAAAAAGATTCACGCAACACCATGAAATTTTGTGGGCCTATTAGCAGGGGGGTGCAGGAGAACTAATTTCACTTTAGTGCTGATTGGCCACATGGTGTTGAAATAACCAACTAAATGCTTAAGAGTGAATTTAAATATGCATACCTGAGGCCCAATTCAAGATAGAGCCGTGAATATATCTCCTTATGTGAAGGACATGGAAGAAATGACTCACTTTTGGTATCCGACATGTGGAACTGGCATATCTTGACAATTGCATACTACAGAGGAATTACAGTCTGCACCATCTTCTAGTTTCAACTTGCATGTATTCCCTAAACCTGAATAGCATTGATATGTCATTCATAGTCCTTTATGGACACTGAATTTAATAGAATCCAGTTTTATGTTATTGGAAAAGAAAAAATCAATGGCGCGATACCCTTTTAGCTTTCTCTTTCCTGTGCTAAGTACTGTAGGAAAACGTAACAGTTCAAGATTCACGTTTTGAGGAGACTCATCCAGTGACAAGCACATATGAGCACGTTCATGGATACAGGCACAACTGTTCAGTTCACTCAGTCTTTAAGCCCCCCTCTTCAGCAGGTGGGCTTAAAAATAAGAGCTGCAAAGCCAGACAGGAAGCTGTCATAGCCAGTCAGCACTTTCCAGGCTATTTTTGGTAGCTGAGTCTGCTTTAACTAGAGCAAATTTAGTCTGCTGCAGTGTTGGACCTGCTGTTGTTGACACATAATTTGGAAATTCCCAAATGCGTGAGTGTCAAAGACACGAGGTGATAAGCTGCACAAGGAGAGCGGGTGTATCCTCATATGGCCTCTTCACTCTCAGAAATACAGGTATGAAAAGGGCCTAAGAAGGTACAAATGCTTATCGCTGGGATGGTCTCCTATGGGTACATAAAACTGGACCCCTAGTCAGCAATATATAATTCATTTGTATCTTTTTTGGGTGGGAAACATACTCATTTGCACCCAAGGAGAACATTACTGTTACTGTACATGTAGTCTCTGGATACATTTGGCAAATTTGATCCTTGAAGAACAAAAACGTAACTCCACTGTCACTTGATTTCTGAGAGTGTTGACTTCGAGCATGTAAATGCTACTTTCCTGGCTCTTGCAGGTAAAGTATAAGCAGAAAGCCACATGAGGAGGTCAACATCAATTATTGCATGAATTGATTCCTCTAATTCCTTTAGCGGCACCGCAGAAGAGAACCACTGACTGTGGTTGGGAAGCAGCACCAGGTTATGCATGTAACATATACACGCAGTAATGATTTGCGCTTCAAACATGAGTAGTGAGTCTTGTCTGAATTAACTAGAGTCATGTGATTGGCAGGGGTCGGCCTATGAGAACATTGCTGTGATCATAGTTGTTTTTGTACTTGTGGGACAACAGGCTTGCCAATTACCCTAGTTCCAGATTCCACAAAATATACAGTAAGCTCTAACAATCCAACAGCTTGTAATGAATAAACATCTAAGGAATAAGCATAATTACCACTGCGGTTCTGGCATTTTTAACTCGTGAGCATAAAAAAGTTTGAGGTGTCTTGCCTGGAGAGCTCCAGCTAGGTTTCCCATTAGGCTCAGTAAACAGTTCTCTCTCAGGAGCTCATTTGAGCTGAGAGGGGCTAATGGAAATTACTCCTATTCCACCTCTCCCTGTTTGTCCTTCCAGTTGCTTTCGCAGCGAGCTCCTGATCAGCAGGCACTGCGGGGGTTTCATTCCCCTTGTGAAAGAGACCATGCGCGCTAGCTCAGCCCAGAGCACATTCATCTCCCACTGCAATGTTCTCAAATCATTGCGTAAACGGCAGCCTAACCACGTGTGAGTGTGCATATGCTATGCATGCGTATGCAGGTGTGTTGGTGCGTGTGTTTGGGTACGTGCGCACAACCTAGTTCCACACATTTTCATGGATATTGGCTGGGGCAGGATGCATTACAATAGAGAACAGGAATATTGGTGGTAATATTGTGGATTGTCATCAGCTCAGTTGCACTCAGAACAGGCAAGCCCTACAGCAAGAATCAGTTAATTACAATCACAAGCCTATCTATTCAGCTGTCTCTTCCCCCATGTTCACTCTCCCCCTCCTCCCTCACTATCGCTCATGCTCTCTCTCGCTCTCACACGCACACAAACACGCACACACACACACACACACACAAACACACACACACACACACACGCACACATGCACACACAAACACACAAACACACACAAACACACACACACACACACACACACACAGAAAGCTCTCTCTCTCTCACTCTCTCTCTCCGTGCCTTTATCTTCGCTACCGACATATTTCAAAAATAGATTTTAGCTGAAATCAAATCCAATTAGCAGTGAAAACTATTTGTTCTGTTTATTAATGTGCAAAGCGCATTATTGAGATTGCCAAGCCTGCTGCAGAGCTGGGAGACTGTGGAAGACATGGGCACATCCATACCATGTCTTTTCGCTCTCTCTGTGTGGATTTAACACATCAAAGAATAGAGAAAAGTCCCCTGGCAGCCGCACAGCTGTTTTGCTGTAATTACAGTAGGAGAAGATTTAACAAAAGAAAGTGGCTGTGCAGGTTTCCAGAATATTACAGTCATCACCTACTGCCCCTTTCTGGTATCATGACAGCACATGCTTGTTGGATCATGAAGGAATAGTCAGAGGAGGCTACTGGGACATGACTGAAGACTAGAACATTTCCCTCCATGGACTATGATTGTGCTTCTCCTTACAGGTCAGCATTGGTACGATCAGAATCTGCATCCAGACAATAAGGCACATTCCTGTGTGGACAAGTGTTTCAGCAGGAAGGGCCACTGCATTGAGAAAAGCGCGTGGAGGGACCACAAACCCACTGGCAGCTTCCCTCAGCCTTCGCTAAGCTGTATCTGAGCCATAGTGCTGTGTGCTTCTGAAGAGATAATCTGAAAAACAGTGCCACTGATAAAGGTCTGAAAAACACTGGCACTGGAAGAGAAGACTGTCCATTTCAAGGCTCTGCTGTTTATAAATAGAAGAGATTGTACACCTGTTCTGACTTGAGTGAGTCATTACAGCATAAAACGGATATTTCTCATGGAATAATGGATTTCATTTGCAATACTTGACCTTGAATTAAGACATAATAGTTTCATTCTGTTCAATACCCGGGTTGTTTTTCAACAAGAAAGTGACGGCTAGCAATGACAGAAAACAAAAACAGGATCAATTGCCTGAACATGTAGTGACCACTACACCAATGACTCCATGACCAGATTAGTTGCACATGCATTACAATGCACACGCCATAGGCCACACACATCACCACAGTACTTCATATATCATTGAGGAAAGCCATAAAAAGCACTGGGGAGAGGTGGTGACATGGCCATGCTGTCAGCACATCACCAGCACCCTACTGTTTGCACTGGCAAAATGACTGTCTGGTTTCTGGGGGTTTGCGTAACTGACTGTGCTGCCCCACCTGCACCACCGGAGCATGGACACCCCCAACCCCCACCCCCACAGCACAAACTCAGGAGTCAATCAATGCACTAGCACTCAAGGAAGCAATGATGAACACTGCACCACTAACCAGGGGACAGAAGCCAATCAGTGCAATACTCTGACAGAAAAAAGCACAGTATCAAAAAGTCATTTTCTGACTTTTCAACATGGTACTATTATGAGCACTGGTACCTTCATTTAACCTTTTTTTGTTGCAATGTATATTGCTATTACAGACAAGGAAGAAAATGTGCAACAAAATAATGTAAGTTATTTTCCGCTGCGTGTTTGCCAGCATGTAAAGGTCAGAAAAACAACAGGGCCATGGTCCAGATTTAGCAAAGCTTCTAATGATCTGAATTAGCACTGAGAAAGCAGTGTAGCGGAGAATCTCTCAGACACGTTCCTCCCTCTGATTCATGAATGGAACACTTTCTGTGGCAATATCTGAGCTGCTTCCTTCTGTCTGCGTCACTGGGCCCCAGGAGTCCAATCTGAGCAGGTGCTGCCTGTCGCTAGCTGCAGAGGGGCTGATTCTTCTCTTCGCTGGAAGAGCTCTGACAAGAGCAACCCCTTCGTATATATCTTCTGGAACAGGCTTTGCCTACATCTTCCTGTCCTGTCATTAATCAATTTCAGTGTTTGAGTGATTCCATATGAGACCCATGGAAGGCATGTTCCACAAGATGAATATGCTGTGAAATGTCAAAGCATTCTTAAGGATGAACTTTGGTGCCTATTTATTTAATGTAATTCTACTGGTATGTTTCTAAGCATCATTAAAGGGCCAGCACTAAAAAACGAAATCATAAAACAACCTTCTATGGTTATCTTTTCCATAATTAACATAATTTTAATATTATTATGGTGCTGGGACTGACCCTGCTGTTTCTAGATACAAGCGAGTCATAAACCATACAGACCATTTCTGCTAATGATAACTGTAGACAACCCATTAATACAGAATTTCCTCATTCCAGGTGCAGCGTGATGGTGGCAGAAAACAACACAATTAATACATACAGACAGAAGCCAGACAGCCGAATAATGCCATTCTGCGAAAGCAACACGCTAAAATATCACTGCCAAGTGGTCCATTGGCCTGTGCATGTAAACCTCGTCGCCCCCTCCCTCAGCCCAGTCCTGCATCTCTCATTCTCTCACGCACCACTTGCCCCTGGATGCCTTTCTATAACCTCCATTCCAGGCGGCGCTCCTACATATGAAAGCACAGAGAGGATGGAGTGAGAAGCAGGCGATATTTTCAAGAGAAACACCAATCACAAGAAAGGAGGTGGAGACAGCCATGGGGCTGGGGGGAAGGGGGCAGTTCATGGTTGTGGAAACAAGAAGAGAACGAAAACAAACGAGGAAAGACCATGTTCAAGTACGCCGTTAGGCCACCATCTGCTCTTAGCGCAGGGTCCCTGGGGCTGCCAGAGTCATGCTGACTGGCTCACCTCTACTGTACGTCACTACACCCCGCCCCACCACCGCTATTTATAGGCATCATCATTAACGACCCACCGCTCCCAAGCCATGCCCGGTGCCACACTGACACTCTGGCACACCTACGTACGCACGCAAGTCCAGCACCTGCCTCCTCACACTCAAACACTCTCCACAGAGAGGTTTTCTATTTATTATTCATCTCTATAAATCATGGGAGGCTGAAAAGAAACACATTGGCATGTATTGTTAAATCATGCAGCAACTTACGGCGGTGACCTAGCATGTCAAAACAGGTCATGTGCAGGGGAAGCCAGACTTAAATGTTTTATTTATACATGATTGTGTGTATGCGACTGAGTGTGTTGTGTGCATTTGCATGCTCGTAATGAAAATGTAAATAGGTGCCAAGAATGTAAGATGCATCTTTAAACAGACGTACAATGTAAATGTGTAACATTAATAATGAATTCCTTAATGAACTAGCATGCATCTGTGGTATTTAACACATATGTATGCATGAATTCAGAATATAAACAGCAGTTCGGAATTTGAGATAAAGAAATCTTTCAACTGAGTGTGAAGTGGTGGTTGCAAACATTTCAGGACTAATTAAAAATGATGGGGAAAATATCAGTTTCATTCTGGATGAGTAATTACCCATGTGAAAGCAGTTATCTCGATATACATGATATACTGAACTGTACAGGTGAATGGGTTAAGGTTCTGGGTAGGATACTTCTGCAGTGCCTCACACGTTTCCACATTTTCTCAGACTTATTACAACACAATATACAATATTTCCACTAACGTTCTATTAAATATTTTAAACTGTAAAAGCCTTGTGCAAGCGTCTGATGTTTGCTTAAGACAAGGATGTTATAAAACCCTGCCAGTGTATGGTAATGCAAAATAAAATGACACTTCTTCAACTTGCTTTATAAAAAAAAGTCTAAAGAAACCATCTGTTTAAAAATGCACAGCATATGTATACCCTCCAGTCAGCTATGCAAGTACTATCTACATATCTGTCAATGCATGCGTTTATAGTTATTCGATAGATTCACTTCTTGAGACATTCTTTCAAGGTTCAACTGCATAGATTCACTGGTAAACATTTAATGATAATACTTTGATAAAATATTGAATAAGTGTAGTTAGGCCATACATTTCAATTAAACTATACATTCATGTTGTGATAGTTTTTCTTCACGATTTCCTGTGAGATTTTCATATTCACAGAGTTACAACCAAGAGGAACAGGCACAATATAAAACAAAATAGAGCACCAATGTCAAACACTTAATTACAAATGAAAAAAAAAAAAGATATATATATATATGTATAACTGTAACTACATATAGCACAGTACAAAGCTCTGACATACCCATGACAATTCATAATAATTATATTCATAATCACATGATTCTTCCTGAAGTTCCTAAATTAAGTTGGTACCTCTTATGGGTAGAGGGTTCCTAAATTATAGGATAAGTCTACCCATAGCCCACTATCTGCATGAATCGGGGCACAATATTTAGCTTAGTCTTGCTAATGGAATCTCCCTCCACCACTTAGTGTGCACTGTCTTTATTTGCGTCTCTCCTGCAGTGTGCAGTCACAGATCTCACCAATGCTGCTTCAAATAACGGGGTGAGAAGAGACATACAACTGTCAAGTGCACGTCAAATCCTAAGCCATTATTCTCTGCTTTTTTGCCCTCTTTGCCTCTTGCCACCATTAGCATTATATATAATTAAGGTCTTACTGGCTCCAGGATAGATCAACACACAACTGGAGTCATGCAGAGGACCTGAGTGGACTTCACAAAGGACACGGAGGCAGGGTTGTGAGTGGAAATCTTTAGGAGAGGTTCCATTTAATGACACTTTAGTGAGATAATGGTTATTTTATGTGTGGTGTGATAAGTCATTCCATCTGTTAAATCAGTGTCTGCCTCTGTTGTCTTAATTGCTTTTATAATTCTGTTGCCATCTACTGAATTGTCTCCTTATAATTAATTAATTTACAATAACTACTGTTTTCAATAATTGTGCGATTGTTATTCATTTTAACTCTTAATCAAGGGTTTTAATAAGTAAAAATCTATTTTATGAAAATAAACAACTATTTTCTCCCTTTAACTCACTGATTCTGAGGCAAACAACTTGATGGTGGGGAGTGTTTATATTCTCAATGAGAGAGAGAGAAGGGGGGCAGAGAGAGGGAGAGAGAGCCCTTTGGGTCTGATTTAATGTTAAATTGATTGATTTTGAATTCACCTACGGTAGATTAAAAATAGGAACTATAAAGAAATATTGATTGGGCTGCAGAAATATTATTACAGACTTGTCCACTGCTATTCCAAAATCAATAACACAACAGAAAAGTCAACAATGGGGAATGTTGTTAATTTCACAATTTGGGCCTGCATAACTATACAGTGGACAATGATAAGTCTGTACAACATAACATACTGCACCGCCTGCTTGATGAACAAAAGAAAATCCTCAGATATGCCAACCCTTCACCAATTACCCCAAGAGGCTCTATTTTTATCAGCAAAGCCATGATTTATGGCTTGCTCCCTCTTTGCACCTCTTTTCACAGTTTCTTTTTTCCTGTCTGCCTGCCATCCCTCAGCATGTATGCGACAATGATACTTCTGCTCCTTGTGGTAAAAAAACGAAGACCATTTCCGATTCCTAGAAAGAATTCAATGCACCTTGTATGTCAGGGACAGGCAGCCTGCTCAACAAAAACATTCACCAAGAGGAAATAAGGAAGAAAATGGCATACAGCTCTGTCCTTCCCAGGGGTTTTTTCATTAATCTGGACCTCACTGGCTATGGGAACATCATTTAGTTATTACCATGCCTGTGCATGGTATTCATATTAAAAACTTTGTTTTGCACTTTTGCAGAGTCAGGAGATTTAGCTACTATGCATGTTCTGACCTGAATATTGACTATGTCTAAGGCAAAGCAATAACGGCCAACGGCATAACAGTATCATCAAGCAATCCCAGCCAGATATTTCAATACCACCATAGATGCTGGTGGATAGATTAAATCAGAAATCAGTCCTGCCTTTCAAGGCAACGCACTCTCACAGCAAGTGCCATGAATACTGCTCTTTTAAAACATTCATAACCACATATTTTGTCTTTAAGCTGGAAAGAATTTTAGCTATTTAAATTAGCAGCCGCAAAGTGTTGCATAACAGCATTGGTACATTCCAAAAACACTGAAAGTACATCAGTACTTAAAATACATTTCCACTAAGTAATATTGCTTCTGGTTAGCAATGAAGCAGCATACTTTCAGGACTATTCAGGACAAAAAGGCTAAGGACTATGGCATTGCCTGCAGAGCCAGTACGCAAGGCTGGGTCGCAGGGAGCAAAGCTGTGCAATGTTCATATCTCAGAACACGCTGACATGAGAATGAGCACCTAAATCACAAAGATTTAAAGGATAGAATAATACAGAGGAAATCTTTGAAATCTTTGCCTTACATATTTTATCAATGTCTATTTATACCTCATTACATGCTGAATTATTGATAACCAGCTTTTTCATCTTCATATTTTTTGTGGCTGCATTCACAAAGTCACATCTACTGTGTCTCCTTGGTCCTCAGATGTTAAGTTAGATTCAATTCTTTACATTTGCTCGAACTGTTTATCTCACTCCAACCCCCTTTCCCAGATTAGTGATCTGTGGCTAATGTAATAAAATGTGACAACAAAATACTTTAAATGGTGCTTTTCTGATGAAAATAAAGATTTAATAATAAAGATTAATGGTATCAAAATGTCAGTGATTTGATAATTATATTATTCAATTCAATTTGGCTGTGTCATTAGGTCAGAGAGTGGGATTACATAAAAGCATGCATTAAATAAAAACATTTCTAAATACCTTTAGTGAATTTCATCTATACGATACATGCAGACTATAATCTTATATATATAATCATTCCTAGGATAATTGCATGCAAAATACATTTATCATTTTTTTTTATTCTTGACATTTGAATGAAAAATTTCTTGTGTGAATTTACATTTTACATTTACATTTTTGTCATTTGGCAGACGCTTTTAATCCAAAGCGAGTTACAAGTGCATAGGTTCTACCACAAGTCAAAGCATCACATCCATAACTAGGAAAATACACATGGAATGCTGTTCTAAACATATATATATATATTTTTTTGGGGGGGGGGGGGGGGGGGTTAGACAAGGATAGGGATATCAGAAAGGAGGGGCGGGGGAAATCAGGAGGGAGGACTAAGGTAGAGTTTGAAAAGGTGGGTTTTGAGTCTGCGTCGAAATAGGGGGAGGAATTCTGCTGTCCTGACAGTGGTAGGCAAGTCATTCCACCACTGAGGAACCAGAATGGAAAACAGGCGTGAACGTGCAGCTCGACCGCCAGCTGCACGTAGAGAGGAAACCATAAGGCGACCAGAGCTGGCAGACCGGAGTGGTCTAGCTGGGGAGTAGGGAGTGATCAAGGATTGTATGTAAGGTGGGGCAGTCCCCTTAGCAGCCTGAAATGCCAACACTAGGGCCTTGATACGGATGCGTGCGGCAATAGGAAGCCAGTGGAGGCCAATGAGAAGCGGCATGTAAAGCAGATGTAAGTTTGGGGACAGGCATAGGATAAAGTGACTGGATTTACTGGGTGAATTATTGTAAATGCTGATTAGAAGTGGGTCCTAGTAAATGAGCTATATACTTGGTAAAACTGTGCTATGCTACTGTAGTATCTTGCACCTTATACTGAATCATAAAACGTTTTTTTTTTGTACAAAGCCTCATGCTTTTGAAAAATCAGCCAATAAAAAAAACATCAGAAACAGCACTTCTCTCTATTCGAATAAGCCTCCAGACCATCCATGTTTGATCACTGAGACCATCACCAAACTTTATGAGGGAGAGAGCATATTACATAAAGAGATTTTTAATGGGGAAAAACAATGTCCAATTCAATATTAAATCTCAAACTAACATAAAGCAGCATTAGTAAAAAGCAGGGAAGCGGGCAGAAGCACAAAAAGCCAGTAAAGAACTAGACCGCGTATCACACTCGTGCTCAGCTGAGTCACGGGTCGTGCCAGTCACACTCAGTGACTGACTGTTCTCACTGGCCGGAACACATGGCCTTCTGTCTGTGCGAAGCTGACAAAGTGAACAATGTCTGCTGATTCTTCATCTCAGAGATTAAAGAGGAGGCAGAGGTGCGTCTGATACGGTGCAGCACAAGAGCGAACTACTGTATGCCTTTCGAGGACAAAGAGTAACTCAATGAGCAAAGGCACTTCCTCTCATGTTAACAGTTATCCCGAAACACACAGGCTTTTCCAGCCTACTGTGACACCCCCCATGCGGGTGGACGTGGGGTGTGATATCCACTCTTAATACAACTTTGGGATTTGAGTTGTTTGTGTCTTTACAGTCAGGCTGCTTCAGGCAGACTGCAGACAAAAATCGATCTGAGAAGCTGCTGTTGCATGATGAGGCATTGGTTACTCTGCCAACCGAAACCCTCCCTCACGGGCAATCCTAAGGCTTGTATTCGATGCATCTTATGTCCAGTGAAATTTCAATACTTGTGTATATGCATATGCACATGCCAAATGATAGCAGGGCACCCAGATATTCAAACTACTGACAAAGGAATTAAAACCAAATTTTGAAGCTTCCATAACGCTGAATATGCAGCCATATAAAATCACATTTCAGAAACCTTTACAAAAACCTAAAGGCCCACATGCTTTTTATGCTATTGAGATTTTCATATTACATTACATTATAGGCATTTGGCAGATGCTCTTATCTGGAGCGTGCATAGCCATAAGCACAGCCATCTTGGAGCATTTGAGTTATGTTCCATACTAATTCAGGTAAAAATGTTACATTTTGGTTGAAGTATGCATATTTTAGAGTCAAGTTGATGTGTACAGTATGTGTACAGTATGTGAATGTTATGTTTGACGTATGTTATTGCATAATTATTGGATCACGTTGCTACATTACATTACATTACATTATTGGCATTTGGCAGACGCTCTTATCCAGAGCGACGTACAGTTGATTAGACTAAGCAGGAGACAATCCTCCCCTGGAGCAATGCAGGGTTAAGGGCCTTGCTCAACGGCCCAATGGCTGTGTGGATCTTATTGTGGCTACACCGGGATTAGAACCACCAACCTTGCGTGTCCCAGTCATTTACCTTAACCACTACGCTACAGGCCACCCCGCTAAATGCTAAATGTTAACACAGAGAGCTGACCATTGGGCTCTGGGGTGCTCTGATGGCAGGGTTAGAGACTTTTCCTAAAACCTACAACACTGCTCTTTGCAAATGTTTTGTGGGCATTCTTGATACTAAAACCAGGAAGAGAAAGCTGATGCGTCACAACCTTTCATAACAGCGCTGCACACCTTCATTTCCAAGCTGCCACAGGTGTGTCACACTGGCTGAGAAAATGGAGAAGGCTGCTAAGGAGCTATCGTGAGGGACGGACATGTCACCCCAGGTGTTTGAACAATTAATACTTCTTGCACACCAGTGGACCTTCATTAAGCTCAACTTAGTGTACCCTGAATCACAACATGACTTTCCCCGATATGATTGATGGCTCTATCCATGCTGAAACCAAGGCCCATCAGGGCCAGTGGATGCAGAGCTGGCAAGCGAATGACTGACTGATTGACAGAAACCCCACTGAAAATCCCCCGCAGTAGTTAAGCCTCCAAAGTATAAAGGTTAATACAATTAATTAGAGGAAACCCAGAGTTCCCCTGTAGGGATAAACAAGATGGCAATAGGTCAGGATAAAGGCTGAGCCAATTGCAGGAGGATCAAGATCAAGGAGAAGAAATATCCATGCCTTTCTAAGTGCAGGTTCATCCTAACTTGCTCAACAGTCTTTATTGGCGATTAAAGCAGTGCAAATATAATTTGCTATGGGTCCACACCTTCACAACTTCTCTGTCTTTCATTGACCTTTTTAATAAGCATACTCATTTTTACTTGCCACTAATTCAGCAATTAAACTGCAAACCTCAGTCCTGGCATTGATGTGGACTCAGATGGACCACTGAGCTTTTATCTGATAATAAAAAAATACAGCTTCCTTTTTATCCCTTTTCAGCATGCACTCCCACTCTTAAAGTTTCCCTTCAGCAAATGATCCCTCAGGCCAGTGAACCAGGGCAACATGGGGAGGGTCTTAGATGTCAAATTGCCTCTCACACCTCCTGTACCAGGCACTGGTTCTAGCACAAAAAATATCTTCCAGATGCAGCTACTACTGTGGAAACTCCTCAAAGGACATGCCCTACAACCCCATACCACTACCAGCACATAGACGCGTTCTCTTCAAATTACAATGAGACTACGTGCCTTATACAACGAACATGGAAAATAACAATGACACACAAATTACTTTTTCAGAAGAAAAAGCTTCACTCCCTTTCACTGAAGTACTACCCTCCCGTTACAAAACATTCCCTGCAAAGGTAGAGGCTGCTATTATGTTAGTATTTGACTGTGCTTTCAAGTTGCACTGATGTGTACGTTCTCATTTTTCTCCTTTGTTTTCCCCAATTCAAAAATAAGGAAGGGCTCCAAGTGTACTGTTCTCATCCTTCCAAAGCCTCTCCTCTCTCTACCTTTCCTCAGCCCACACTGTGTGCTATCGTAAATCTCTGCTCCACTGTATATTTGTATTGTAGTCTCCCCTTAGCCTGCATTGTACTTTTGTCACTGCATAATCAGTCTAGTCAGTCTATACAGTGCACTGTACTCCACTGCACTGGCTCTTTCTGTGTACACAGTGCTTCACTTCCTTCAAATCCCATGCGGCTGATTGAAAATATATATTTTTTTAAACACAAAAGAAAGAATGTATGAAGGCACAGATATACAGCACATTAGCAAGTTCAGTGTGGTACAGAAAGCAGACTGCTAGCAGACACTAACATGGGTAGACCTACATTCCCAGTATGCATGGGTTGTGGAGTAATATTCACTGGAAAAATGACAAAAAGACCGTTAAATGTAGTGGTCAGGCACCACAGAAAGAGAGGGGACGGCACTGTGGGCTGAAGGGTGACGCATTACAAGCATCAGACCAAAGGCATCAGTGAATGCAAACACTAAAAGCTGCGTGGGCTACACCTGCTGTTTAGAATAAATTGCAAAGAGACACTTCAAGCTGCTGCAGCCCGGAGGAGTAGAAAATGAAAATTTGAAAGCATGTCATGCCGTCATAAAACAGAGATCTAAATGATGCAGGAGGGGGAGCTGAATTTTAAACAACGGTGGGTGAGAAACGACCAGCAAAGAAAACCAAGATTGATGCAGGATACTTTTAAAAGGCAACCAAGCAGAGAGATATTATTCAGAAAGTTTTGCACACTACAGAACTCATTTGTCACATTCTTACAGGCAGTAGAATAGCTATATTTGGCTGACAAATTATGGCACAATATCATCTCTTCCATTTTACCATCTCTTGAGCAGCTGGTCTGACAGAGAGACTAACAATTCCCTCAAAAAGCATAGCAAGGCTTAATGAAAGGCTCCTATTACTGCGAGCATTCATTTTTGCTTGATTTGCATAATCATACTTCTCTGAAGTCTGATTGCAAAAAAAACAAAAACCTGAAGATTTTGCCTTGAATGCCACCATTTTCTTTTCAGCAGCACTGGGCAGAGACTGACCTGTGTAGAGCTCATAAAAGCCAAGCATCACTTTAGAGTGCATTCCAAATGGTCGCCACACTGCACTAACCAAATCGCACCATTCTCTGCCAAGATTACACTGTAGGATACAGGCCAACTGACCATTACAGATGATGTTTGAATTCACCGTGCAGAAACACCATTCTGTCTACTCGGCTGTTTTGCTGAGACAAGTTATATCTTTCTCTGTACGGGAAATGGTTTCATCAATATCAATGCAAAAAGTAAAACATATATGTGAGCAGACAGACTTGAACATGACACATAAAATCTATTTTCTCCATTTCACCTGGCTCCTTCTGGTTGGCTGTGCCGGCTGCACCGCCTGTTGTATTGGGAAGAATATTACACAGGGTCACAATTGAAGAGCCCCAAGCATAATTCATTTCAACAAAGCCCCAAACCTGAGACGGATCTCTTTCAGATAATGGGACACAGAGCAGGCCCGTGCTCCTGTTGTGGGGGCATTCAGGGAGGAGGAATGCATCGCGTCTCCAAGAGCTGCTGTTCAGGTCAATAGGCCCCCTGGGACCAGGAGGAGAGGCGTAGGGTGGTGTCTTTGTGCTATTCTCTCACTGCTTTCAAGGCCACTGCTGGGCAGAAAAGCGCTGCATTTATTATGTCTTAATTCTGATTTAGTGCAAGGCCCGAGAGGACAGAGTGAACAGCATTTCCTCTGCTGACGCTCCTTCTCCAAACACGTTCAATCGCTCCCAAGAACCGCTGAGCGGGAGGAAACTCCTAAGGTTTTTTTCAATGAATCATTTGTACACATTAGACACACAAAGAGCACATGCAAAGCCATGGTCCCTGTCTCAGGCAGAGAGGTGTACCACGCTGTGTTTTGTGTTGTATTAACATGACAGTTCAATCAAAGCAGGGCTGCTATCCCTAGGGCCACTGTGGCGGGATAGATGCGCTGTGTGAGGTTTAACTCCGCAATATCCGATTTGCTTCTGCATGCAATCGCGGTCTGGTTAATCAGAGGCAAACGTATTCATTCATTGGATGCTTGTCAATCTAATTATTACCACAATGCCAATTAATGGCCCTGTGCTCTCTGACGGGGGATGAGGGAGAGGACTAGCATGGCATGTGTCAGGAAATGGACTGTAGAGGGGCACAATGTTTAAAACCCAGTGGAGTATTCACTGCAGGTCGTGGGCAGTGTGTATGGGTCCAAAGTAAGACGCAGCTCTCATGCACTCGAGTAAAGTGCTTCTCTTCACTCACTAAACGTTCAGCTGTGAACAAAATGAGGCAAGTGTAAGAATTATAAGTCGCCTAGGAAACGGGTGTCTAATATGCAAATGAATAATAACCAGTGAAGACTCTTTCCTTTTTCTTTTAGATACTGGCCGCACATTAGTGTGTCCCGTGTCAGAAGTAACATGCAGAACCAGCAGAGAGCTGAAGTGACTGAGGTTCTGCACTGACGTGGCACCCCGATGCAGCCCATGCTCTCCCCTGCCTTTTGGCTTTCTCTGGGCGAGATCCCATTAGATGCCTGTGTTGGTTATTTTTACCTCAGCGTGACGGGAACATTGCAGAGTATCTGTGGCTGAGCTGAGGTTCTTATCTCCCTCTGCCCAGGCTCTGCCATCTCAGCACTCAGCCGGGCGCATACACACACACATACACACAGACGCATGCGCAAACACACACACACACACACACACACACACACACAGACGCACATATGTGCAAACACACACACAGAGACACACACAAATGCACGCGCGCAAATACACATGAACATGTGCAAACACACACACAGAGACACATGCGTGCAAACACACACACACAGATGTGCACGCGCGCAAACACACACACATACATACACATGCACACACACAGGCACACACACACACCCACGCTGAAACACTGACACACATGCACACGCGTGCACGTGCACACACATAGATATTTACTATACGCACTTTTATCACACACCCATGGACACAGACATATACAACCACGTTAGACACAAAGACACAGCAAAAAAATACAACCCCTATATTGTGTGTATGCAAAGCACAGACAAATTGACACCCACACACCCTTAACACGTACACAGGTCAAACACAACCCACACAGCACACTAGAAAAATGGCAGCCACACAGTGCACACGCAAGAACAGAGAAGACTAGACACAGAAACAGCATAAGCCTTATGTTCCAGTGCAATCCTAAAACAGGGGACAACATGTAAAAATACATAATCTACCAAATTTCATCTTATTACCTTTAGCTTCAACAGATATATTCAATTTTCTTTCCCCTAACGTTATTACTGCAACTGAGTTTCATAAACGACTCACTTATGTGTGCTTCCTGTGAGCCTGCCCTGCCTTTAAAGGACCACAGCCCGTATGAAGCATAGACATCACTTTAATGGCACACCTTAAATGCCTCAGTGGTATAGTACTCATACCCCCAAGAAATGCCAAAGATATGTCACAACAGTCAGCATCATATCTCCAGGACCTGTCTGTCAGCCTGCTGTGTTCACTATTTATCACTGCAGCTCCACACAGCATCATTTCTGCAGAATTCATTAATGTACGGAATGTTTTTCAAGGTCTGTGCCTCTATCATCAGAAAGGAAGGCATTTTCTGCCTTTTTTTCTGCCTGGAGTTTACATGCTGTAACGTCCTTGGTTCGCGAGAGACACGTTATCAGTTTAAGGAACGACTCTGTTGAACATAAATTGAAATGTCTGATTGAAATTGAAATGCTTCGTGTTTTCTGGTTGTTACAGTTCCATCTAAAGTAATGGCACATTGAAGCTTCGAAACAAGGACTCTCGAGGCAGCATTCATGAGAACAAAATGGTTTTCATCAATTGAAAAAATAATGAATGGTGAGGCGGAATTTCTTCGCACGCAGCTGGCAGCCTGTCAAGCCTGTGTCGAGTTCAACTGCTGTGAAAAGCAGAGTGCCACTGCGCATGGCTAATGATGCCGTGGCAGGTCAAGGGCATGAGGAATACAGGGAAATAAAGAGCCATTCTTAACTACTTGGAGCCTCGTGTTCCTGCCGGCTACAAGAGGGCGTAGTGGAGTGGGGGTATGGGGGCAGCTGAAATGCTCTTACCTCCACCAGGTGGGGCGTGGGGTTGAATCCGCACAGGTTGCAGACCTGCGTGTGACACTGCGTACAGGAGTTGTAGTTGGGGGGCTGGCTGCTGCCGATGTTGAGCTCGGTCTTGCACAGCGGACAGTTGACCTTGGGCTTTTCTGGCTCCGGGGGCTTGTGAGCGGGTTCACGCCTGGCCAGCGGCTGCTGCTGCTGCTGCTGCTTCTGCGGGGCCTGCTGATGGTGTTTGGGCTGCTGCTGAGGGGGGGCGTGGGGCCCTGTGTGGAGCGGGGCTCCCCCCGGCTTGCCTGGGCCCACCCCGGGCACAGCTGCAGGGCCTGGGGGCTTGCTGGCTGAGGAGCTGGCGTCACTGAAAACCACTTTGTGGGCTCCCCGGGCAGGGGTTTGCTGAGGCTGCGAGCCCTGCAGGGGGTCCACCGAGATGAGGGTGCTGGCCTGGTTTAGGAGTGACGCCCCAAAGCCGAACAGCTTGGTCAGGCCGTCCTGCGGCTGCTCCTGGGGTGGGGCCGGCTGCCTGGCGGGGGAGCTCCCGGCACTGCGGATCTGGTCCTGTCGGCCGGGCTGGTGCAGGGGAGAGGACCGGGACAGGTCCGGCTGGGACGGGGCCTTAGCCATTCTCTGGATCGAACCTATCCCGGCCTGGGGGCCTCTGGCCGTGGGGTCCTGCCTCCCTGGGGGCTGGGACTGACTGGCCGGCCCCCGATAGGCGTGCTGAGATGGGGGCCCAGTCTGAGGCCCTGGCTGGGATGCGGGAGGCGGGCCGCCATGTCTGTGCAGGACTGGGGAAGGCTGGGGTTGGGGGTAGGCCTGGGAGTGGGGGTGTGGCTGAGGGTAGGTCTGGGAGTGGGGGTGTGGCTGGGGATAAGCCTGGGAGTGGGGTTGGGGGTGAGGCTGGGAGTGGGGTTGGGAGTGGGGTTGGGGGAGAGGCTGGGTGTGGGGTTGAGAGTGGGGCTGGGGGTGGTGCTGAGTGTGGGGTTGGGAGTGGGGGTGCGGTTGGGAGTGGGGTTGGGAGTGGGGTTGGGAGTGAGGGTGGTGCTGGGACTTGGCTTGAGCTTTGGCCAGAGGCTGTTTCGGTGGCTGCTCTTGGGCTTGTGGTTTTGGCTGGGGCTGAGACAGAGGCTGGAGTTTGGGCTGGGGTTGTGGCTGGACCTGGGGTTTGGGTTGGAGCTGGGGCTCTGGTTTGGCTTGGTGAGAAGGAGAGTGGATCTGCTGCTGACTCTTGGAGCGTGGAGTCGTCATGTCCATTCCTAACGCTCTCTGCATCTGGCAGTTCAGGCACAGCCACTCCTGGACCTGATAGACAGATAGACAGACAGACAGACAGAAAGACAACAGATGTTTTAGAATTTGCCGTGTTATCTTTCAGAAAGAGGGTCAGGATGGTTTTCCCAGATTGTGATTGTGCTAAAATCTCATTGACTTCTTAAAGAAGTCTATGAAATGTTTTGGCTTACAGTAAAACACACTTTGATTTTCAAGGAATATACAAGGACCACAAAAGCAACTTATTGTCAAATTATTATCAAATCTGCAGGAGTGAAAATAAGCTATCTGAAACAGGTTTCAGAATTGGCTTCAGGGTTGAATACAAAGAGCGAGGATAAGAGGGATCATGTCTCATCATGAAGCCGTGTGAAGTGTTCCCTGGGGATGGTGCAGGGACTTGTGCCCTTCCTTATTTACATAAATGACCATGATAAAGACTTTACTAGTGCAATTTACAATGGAATAAAGCCTGGTTATGGCCAACAGTACAGCACTTTCCCAAATAAGTCATGGTTATTCCAACAGAATTCAAAGTGGGGAGTGCCGTTCTGGGGATGAGAGGGACACATGAGTCAAACGCAAAAATACTGGGAAAGTTTTTTGTTGTTTTGGCTCGGTACTCCAGCACATTGGTTTTGAAATAAAACAGTGAATATTAAAGTTCAGACTGTCCATGAACAGACTTGAACTAATGATGCAAAGAAACACAGCCAAGAGCTGACTGTCTACACTACTTCAAATCCAAAGAACTGTGGTACAGAGCCAAAACAACAAAGAATGTGTCACTGTCCTAGTATTTTGCATATAACTGTTTTTGTCAAACTTTTATTAAATAAAGAGACTGATAGCACTTAATTTAATCAGTAATTCATTACGTTAGACAAATAAATACTAAACTGCGCCATTCGGAACTCGCTATGCATGATTATCCATCCTTTTTTTGATTACACAAGCTTTCAAATCCTGTGCATACCATTGTGTCTTTTCTTAAACATATTTATTTGAGCAAACAATGGATGCACAATACTAAGAACATTTCTTACTCTTGTAGGCATTCTCTTTGAAGAATGTTTTAAGTCTCATAGAGGTGCACTCTGTAAAATATGAAACTATAACTGCGCTTCTGAATATGAATGAGTGGATTATAATGAAATCAAATGTCTACACTCCCGCAATGAAAAGAAGCCAATCCAATCACAATAGCAGTAAATGCATCGTGATGAATCCCTTCACAGAGAGTAGGAAACGCACAGCACATTTTAAGCCTGAGAACTCAAGATAGAGTTTGAGGAGTTTAAGATATTATTAATGAGAATGGTTCAATAACACAAAGTATGCTTGTCACATAGTGGATAAAAGCAACACATCTGCAATCTGCAATAGCTAGCAAATAAGTGATTGCGGTAATTACTATTTTTTCAATGGCTTGTTAAAATACCTGCCAATGACAACCTCAAGAGAGTCGCTCAATTCTGCCCAAATAAAACACACTATTCCAATCAGTATCAACATCACTTCCAGTTGAGGCTGTCCAGTATAGAAAAGGAAAAAATGTTTTTACACAATTAACAGCTTGTTAATTTTGTATCATACAGTGTACACTCAGTGAGCACTTTATTAGGTATTTATTACACTTATTGTTTTGATTTAATGACACCTAATAAAGTGCTCACTGAGTGTATGTGATCATTATAAGATCACATACACTGTTCTGCCACTAAATGTAGAGACAATGGGCTGGGATCGCAGCAATACTGCATAATAAATATTTAACTTGTGTATTCATTTCATAAAGATCTTCTCTATTAAAAAGGTGGCATAGCCTATTTGGACTGTTTGGCACTTCTACTTGTTACATATTCGGTTTTAATCAAAGTCATTAAATGGATAGAGAAGTGTGAAAAATCGTGTTGAGACTTTCTTATTGATTGAACCAGACAGCTGAAATAATACACAGCCACAGTTCAACAATGAATTGGTCACTGGAGTTCTGTTTCACCACAGATGAATGTGTCTGGATGAATGTGCCTGGAATCCATTTTCCTGTGTTTGGGTGCCATGCTGCAACAGCCATTAGTGAATCTGGGTCTATGCCACTTGCACATACTTTACTACATCTACCAAGGCAAGGAATGTGATTTTTGCATCGGCCCAATTACAGCAGGTTGGATGAAATGACAAAATACATCCATTGAAATAAAAATCCTAATCAAAAACCAGAGCTATCTATCGGTGACAAAAGTAGTATCCACTCCTGTAAATGTCTCTGTTTTTGTAAATGTTTTCTTTTATGATTATGTTTCTCTAACAGTATGTATTCTATTCTACTCCTATTAATATCGAAAGTGTACATGTTGTTTCTTAAAAAAGACATTCAAGGTCATTTGAAAGTATTATTTTGGAAGGGAAACCTGTCAATTAAGCCCTGTTGACCATAACCCCTTAAGCTTTCTTTCAGGCCGTAATTATCAATCACTATGCTAACAGGACATACCGTTTGAAATAGTTAAAACTCATGGTTCTTTCTGTATAACCTATTTTAGGATGCCATTGCTTTAGCGACAACAGTTCCATGTTGTATAACACGTGGGTGTTAAAACAAGTGGGTGGGGGACCTCACCTTCTCTGAATTTTGGAAATCCACATACAACAAGAAATAAGGCAATGTCATTGTCCTTTTCCGATCAAGTGTCCAGCGGACCAAATGCATAATAAATTCTATTATCTACGTTTTGTATGGCCTTTTTCGAACACGATGAGCCCAAGTACAACCGTCTCTGGCCAGTATGTGTTACGTAGTTGCAGAGGAAATGTGTTACCCCTATCCGCCATCCATCCATCCATCCATTATCTGAACCCGCTTATCCTGAACAGGGTCGCAGGGGGGCTGGAGCCTATCCCAGCATACATTGGGCGAAAGGCAGGAATACACCCTGGATGGGTCGCCAGTCCATCACAGGGCACACACACCATTCACTCACACACTCATACCTATGGGCAATTTAGACTCTCCAATCAGCCTAACATGCATGTCTTTGGACTGTGGGAGGAAACCGGAGTACCCGGAGGAAACCCACGCAGACACGGGGAGAACATGCAAACTCCGCACAGAGAGGCCCCGGCCGACGGGGATTCGAACCCAGGACCTCCTTGCTGTGAGGCGGCAGTGCTACCCACTGCACCATCCGTGCCGCCCCTATCCGCCATGCAGAAAGTAAATTCAATATAATTGCAGCTCATCAAAGAATCGACTATGGGCATGTTACTGAATTGATAACTAAAAAGCATTTTAGCTAATGACATTACGTTTCCAACGTTGTATAATTTGATATGCTTGCATAAATAACACGGCAAAAAAAAACAAAACAAAAAAACAGCATTCGCCTGCGAAACGACACTGTAGTATTTTCGATACGCACGCCCTTCGGCAAAAACATTTTTTGACGTTTTACAACAAAACAAATAATTTGCGATGCCTACGTCTAAATTGAGGACTTCCTTTGGAGGAGTTCCAATGAATCTCTCATCTGAGTGAATATTTCTGGGGAAGACAGTGAAAACACCCTTGACAACACAATAGAGGGCATTTTCAGTGGTGACCCATTTTATATTGGTGAGCATATTTTATTATTATTCAGTATGCTTATAAATAAGGAGCCAGCCTGTTTCTCTAAAATAAATAGCATGTGAAAGTACGGCATGTGTTTGACTTGTTGGGTATTTGACAAAAACGTCAATCAATGGACCTCAATGAATATATTAGTACACAAGATGTTATTGTGACTATTGTACATATTTTTTACCATCTTCTTCACATGTTGAGCACAAGGAGAGGGAGAGGTAGGGGGAGGGGAGGGGGGGGGAGTGCAAACAGAATAAAAAGTGTTGTATACTAAGTGTCTCTAAGTGCGCTAGTCACAGTCACAATAATCTATATCCACTCAAAAACAGTAAAAAAAAAATATATATTTATATATTCCATTTCCACTGTGTTTGAGCTTCTGTGTTTCATTTAGTAATACTTATGGTTACGAATGGTTATTTTAGGTATGTCATTTTCAAGCTTGTGTTAAGAAAAGGGGTGATACTTAAGAGGTTAATGGACTGTCTTACAACTAGAAATTCTGTGTATCAAAAGAGAACCTGATAGCAGAAAAAAATAACTTTCCACAATATTTTTGATGGAAAGAAATCTCTACAGCTTGGAATGAACACTTCCGCTGCTTTTAAGAATGGTCAACTATAAATGATGAATTAGTTCATGATTTAAAGAAATGATGATTGATAGCACCTCCATTTTTGGGCAACCAGCCTCCACAATTTCTCCTACAAAAGCATGTTTGCTCACAGACAGTAATATTTCAGAAACATCCATCCATCCATTATCTCAACCCGCTTATCCTGAACAGGGTCGCAGGGGGGCCAGAGCCTATCCCAGCATACATTGGGCGAAAGGCAGGAAAACAGCCTGGACAGGTCACCAGTCCATCGCAGGGCACACACACCATTCACTCACACACTCATACCCATGGGCAATTTAGACTCTCCAATCAGCCTAACCTGCATGTCTTTGGACTGTGGGAGGAAACCGGAGTACCCGGAGGAAACCCATGCAAACACAGGGAAAACATGCAAACTCCACACAGAGAGGCCCTGGCTGACCGGGATTCGAACCAAACTCCTTGCTGTGAGGCGGCAGTGCTACCCACTGCACCATCCATGCCGCCCTTATTTCAGAAACAATACTCTCATAAACTTTTAAATGGCTGAACAATGTTCAGTTTGTCTTGGTAACTTAGAGTCAAGCCGTAAGAAGCTTGTAGAAATGTAATTATATCTCAGTGTCTAATTTAGACACTTCCTCCTACTATCCATCACATTTGTTTTGTTTTGCCTGCCCTTTTTAGCACTGCACTGTGGAAAGTTTTTGGCTCTAAGGGGACTGAGTCCTTATCTGGCATCACCTGGTGGCTCACTTCTGTGGCAACCCTGCACTGAGGGGGACTGCTCAGAAGTGCTCTAATCAAATCCGCTGTTAATTACACACTGGCGCTCACACCAAAGGGGCCCTGGGTATCACATAGGAGACTGGCACTGCAGAGCAGCTCACCGTCGGAGGGCGCTACGTCCATCACACACATCAACGGCATCAACCGCCAGCTCCGTCACCTGAGATTTCACTTCCTGCCACATGCAACGGTAACACACAGTTAAATACCGCCTCTAAAAGGAACATCAAAGCACCAGATGCCACCTATGAAATATTCATGGTACAGCCTGGGTAAAAATACTTCCATGACAAAAGCTCTTTACCGACTCAACTGTTTAGCAAAGTTGCAGAGTAAGTTAATCTTTCTGGGGAGTGGGGGGTCTCCTGTCAAAGCTTTTTTTTGTCTGAAGACAGAGAAGCATTTCCCCATCAGCTAAAGCTGGTAAGTGTTTGGAGGAGCTGTGAATAAGGCCTTTACATCAGCAAAAGCCAATTGCCGCCGGGATCCTCCATAAGCCCACTGTCCTTTGGTTATACTTTGAGAATTGGAGCTGGTAACAATCAGCACTATCTTCCTTATAAAACTAAACATTTTTCTGTAATCAATCTAGCATTACACACCACAGGCAGTGCTCAAGCAGAACTCATTTCTACCTGACAGAGGAGAGGCATATTGTTTAGCATTTTAAAATTGGCAAGAAACTGGTGCACCAGGTGTGGAAGCACTGTCAGTTTTACAGCAGCTCGGTTATATAAAGCCCTAATGAAATTAGACAGACAAAGCGGGGAATGTGAACAGTGAACAGTCGGCGCAGACACTTCTGAGCATGTTATAAGGTTATAAAAGCCCACTCTCCCTCCACCCCTGCTACCTGCCCCTCTGCGGCCAGCACTGAGAGCTGATGCAGACACTCCTGAGGACCAGCTGTGGCCATAATGGCTCATTTTAACCAGTCTGTCTCTCCACGTGACCCCTCTCCCACTACAAGATGGACATTAAGAACTGTTTTGGAGACGCTCAACAAGCAGCAAGCTTGATTTAGCCCAGACAGAAGATCCATTTCTGGAATCACAGCGATGCCAGCGAGAGGGGAAGGGGGCACGCTGGTTTTTATTGACAGTCTGCTACTGACACAAAGCAGGTGTTGAGAGAGACCCAGGCGGGCGCTTCGCTGGCTGGCGCATCACGTGGTCATGTGACCCAGATGATTGGAGCAGCACAGAGCTCCGTTTCAGGCAGTCCTTCAGAGTGTTTTGTGTCATTGCTCCACACTGAGAAATTAAAACTGCCAGGGCTTTTTTTTTTTTTTTTTTTGTACATCTTCTGGATGAATGAGCAGTAGCTGCTGTGTGCCATTTACAGTAAGGCTCTATATGGAACTTGCACGGAGAACAGTCACATGAACCTAAAACAAAGCCACGGATTTAAAAATAAACTGTACACATATACCCTTCAATACAGAGTGTTGATACAGAGTGCTGATTGAGTTGAATTAAAATGTTGTGTAGGGGAGTCCCATATACAAATACAAATAACACCTCATTTTATTTCCGTCATATTCCGAGATTGCATTATTGACCTTCATGATTTGTTGAATTCTAGAACAATAATTTAACACAACTCACTTTTTATTTGGCTCAATATCTGTGTGAACTAGAAGTAATGTGGTATGTGAAGACAGCACACTGTATCTTTTTATATTGTTGCGATATTGGTTGGATCTTCACGTGTATGAAAGAATAGGGTTAACATTTCTGCAGTTTCAGTCTTTGTAATGCTTTATTATGAAAGTTGTTGAACCCCAGTAGGTAGGTGCTGTCATGACTGTAGCAGCCAAACCATTTTGTATTTCATTTTTCAGCAGAAACAGCAAAGGGTGCCGGAAAACCTCATTACTGAACCTGTCAAAAAGCAAAGGTTACTCAATATGAGAACCAAACCATTGACTAAGCCTTTTAATAGACCTGCCCATCAATGTTCCAATACTAAACTGAGGTGTGAATGTTTGCATGCGCATATGTGTGTGCCTGTGTGCGGTTTTGCATGAAAAACATTTGCACAGGAATCACTGCAGTAATTACTCCAATAAGATACATGTTCTTACACAGGCTAGTAATATAAGCTGTTTCAAGGACTGCCAGTCTTATTGATAGGACATGAAATCCTAGAAAAGAGTTTGAGTGGACATAGCAAATATTTATAAATCAGCTTCAGAAAGGCAATTTGCTTAATCTTGTCCAAGGTACACCCATCTGCAGACTTTCAACTGTGATCAAGTATTCTATTGAGGTGAACGTCTGACTGACATATGGAATGCATGTTTATGATAGCAAAACAGAGGAATGTGATATCCTCACTTTGGCATCTTCTTTATAACAAACTACAGTTGACAATTAGCCTTGGATTAGTTTAATATACTTTAACTTTCATTCATTCAGGTAATTGCCAAAATAAAGGAAACACCAACCACAGAATCCCTCCCTGTTCATCATGTGCTTTTCTTGAATAAACTGCCCGCTTGTGCGCTTGATTGATATTGTACTCTACCAATTAATATAGTCGCTAGACTGTTTTGCCGTCTATGTCAACATCACCTTAGCCGCTGTTCCTCAGAAGAAAAAAAAACATCTTAGCTTTGGAGTGCCTGTCAAACTGTGAAAGTCAACAAGATCTCTTCTCTAGCCATTGGAGCCAAACTAATAAGCATAACTGGGGTTTCTTATGCACAGCTGTGAACATAGCTGAATTACATTCAACAAAAAGTAATGTAAGAAATTGGAGGACCACTGCATTATGCAAAAGGTGCAGATGAATGTAAAAAGAAAAGTTATCCAGAGCGAGTTGCCGTTGACAAATTGTGCCTTTTAAAATGGGACCAACAAAACTATGCAATAGAAATATACAATCCATACATTTTACTATGCACGTGAAGGCAGCTGATCATTCCCAACAGCAATATTCAATTATAAAATGTTATGTTTCGTTAACTCACAGAGCTTTTGGAAAGTTTCCCAAAATGTATCCTGGGTTCCAATAATGTGAGCTAAGAATGAGCAAATGGTTGAGCATTTTGGAAACAGTCTGCACAGTGTAGTCATTCCCGGTTTCTATCCGCTATCACCCCCGCTCAGCTTTTAGACAAGCTGTAAAATGCTCACCTAACGTTGTGAAATCACTTCAATTGGAAGTCAAATTGTCACAACAGTTTTTTTCCCAAATAATAGGAACACGACTACTAATGCCTTTTACAGAAAAATATTATTCAAATTCACTGATCCTGTCTTGCAGAAAACACTATCTATTCACATAAGTATTCTTGCCAACAGCTATTAATGCCAAAATATAGTTCTAATTCATTTCTTTATAAGTGAAAATACATTATTTTCACTTTCCTGCATTTGTTTCTCCCATGTACCAGCACAGCCCATTTTTGGCCTAGACACAATAATTAACCAGTGGTGAAATGTCTGTAACTCAGTGCCAAGTGAGAATGGGTCTGAATGCCATGTTTGTCTTACGAAATTCTGTTGACTAGTCAATGCACATCAGTCACATACCTGCTACCGACTGTTATACTGTTATCATAATGGATCATTTCTGTTGTTGCTACAGTAATGTTTCAGAACAACGTCCTTTTGAGTAGCTCATGACCCTGCTTAAAGACATATAAAGATTCAGCAAACCTATCTTTCAGTGTCATGCACAATATTAGTGTATTCCTTTTGAATGCACTGTTGGACAAGCCCCTGTAATCCCAATGTAACTATATTCCGTGATTAAGCGTATGAGCATTCAGTATTCTGAGTGCACTACCCTCTTTCATAGTGCAACCAGCGTTAATGACAACCTCACAAATCACATTTTGTGTTTTTTCCAAAGGTTTCGTGCAATTTCTTTTCTTGAGAATTCATCCCGTATCTGTTCCTAAATCTGCCCTTAGAGAGGCCGTTATGTGAGACTGAGGCACCTCGATCTCCTGGGCTGGGAGGAGATCTCATCTCGTAATGTTGCAGCGCTGTCTACAGAGAGAGGGAGGGGTGCGTAGAGAAGATAAGGCTTTCATGTAGTTTGATGGCACAGCAGCTCCTCTCCCTGTTCCAGTGTGCCCAGATGGAGAGAGAGAGAGAGAGAGAAGTTGCACATCCACCGACTGACTGACCGACCTGCTCATCCGCTTGCCAGTGTACGCAGTCTCAATTCATCAATGATATCGATCGGTATAACCAACATCTTACTTAATTAAAACCTGGCTCAGCAGATATGTCTCAGCTCTCCAAAGTGATCATTTAAAACAACATCGAGGGCAAGGCAACCTCAGTCAATACTGAATCTGAAAAAGGCTTAAAAAACAATATGTTCCATGTGGCCAGGGTGGAGATCCCTGGGACAAGGGCAGGAAAGGTGCTGCAGTCCAGAAGAGCTGACCGATTCTGCCCACAAATCCAAATCATCAGGACCTTACACAAAAAGGCTGAGGTCAAGTTGTAGGTCGAGTAAGCTGATCCTGGATCAACTGTCTGGGGCAGACAAACAAACTTTGGCGCATTCTGTAGATTTTTGTTCCAGTAATCACAAGGAAACAACTATGGGTTTTTCAAGACATTTAGAAACACGTATGCAAAATAATTACTGACTGACAATTCTGAGCAAAAGGCATAATGATAAAAAAAATGTTTTCAAGGGAATTATTCACCATCACATCATTGTCATGGTCGTAGTCAGTAATAGTCATTTCTAGGCTATACAGCCCAACCAACTTTAACTGTGACCTTTCTGTATGAATTGCCACTGTTGTTATCACTGTTGTTACCATTTCAAACTATTAATTATCTACATAAACAAAAAATGTTTCATGCTCCAAAAATATTTTACAGAAACAAAATGTACAAAAGAGAACAACAGTGGCATTACAGAAAGAAAAGAAAAAAAATCATATTCCACCTTTCAACAGCCTTCTGGTATTGGTATTGGTATTGTGAGTTTCAATCATCTGCCCCACACACCAGCTCTGGAAAACACAGGCTGCCATGTTCATTTTGCTGAAAATGGCAAACAGGTGTTTAACTTAATCTCTGAAGTGCTGTCAAGCCAGTCTCCTCAGCAATAATATCCCAGTCCATTCGTTGAGTGTTTGTGCAGGCTGACGGCTCTCATCGGGGGCTTTCAAACAGAGCCAAGAGAAGTGGCGTCAACCTTTCCCAGACACCCAGCGGCACGCTGTGTATTCTACACTTCCAGTCACTGTTTTCTATTTGCACTGATCTCAAGAGAAGCTCTGTGTACAGTGTGAACCCCCAGACAGCCTCCAAGCATGTCTTACTGCATGGATTTTTAGTTTCTGTGAATGTGTTCAATAGTCGACTGGCAAATCTGAAGCGCATGAAGCTTAGTAGACAGAGCAGTCACCAAAGTAAGGATGACTGGTCAGGACTGTGCTGAACAGCAAAAAGAAGTCAGCATTGCTTGGAGTTTTTGATAGTTTTTATAATAACCAGTCAACAATAATTCTTTCCACCTTTTCCCTTTAGTAATGGGTAGGAGATGACAGTGTGAAACTGGATGAGGAGGAGGGGTAAATCACAGAGGGAGTTAAATGGGGGTGGCACTGGGTGTACCTATGCGCCACAGAGCTACAGTAAACTCTGGAGCTTTGCGAGGAGGGGCCCCAGGCCCTAGGGGCTACTCGGTCTGCTCCTCCAGTTTGGCTGGAGCTTGCACTCGGCACTACCAGAGCCTGGGCACATGTATAATTCAGAGGTCCCATCCTCAGAATAGCTCCTTGGCATTCTGCAGACCCTCCCAGTACTCCCCCTGCTCCTGAAGGCTACAGAGCCTTCTCCATCAGCACTGCCCAGGACGTCACAGACACTGCGGCCAAAAAAGAAATCTTCAACGGCAAAAAAATATTTAAGTTCCGGAACCTTCCTCAAATGGAAGCTCCCCTTCCAATGGATATGCATGGGTATCTCAAAACAATGGACACTCCGGATATTGTGGCCATGGAGTTGAGCTTCAGTTTGAGCCTGAGCAGGCCAAAGATAGGCTGGCTGGCCTACACTCCGTCCATCAGTGCGTACTGACGGGCTGATGAGGGGGTAATGGGAATGGAGCAGGGCTTCCGCCCACAGCCTTTAAGTGCACCTTTACAAGCTCTCTGTAATTGCCGTTACAAACATTAAAACTATCTTAGTGACAGTAAGGCAGCCATCATGACAACCACTACCATTCTGCTGAGCAACTGCAATTAGGGCTCCCCGTAGAGCATGTCTGATGACAACAATATTATTGAGCTGCTCTGGGACAACACAATAATAAAGGATATTAGAGACACGCAGGCATGCACACACGCACGTACAGATACACACGCTCACTAACGCACCCACTAAGAACATGGAGCATGAATGTATGCCATGTAACCACAAGGCCTGTTCAAACACGATATCAGACATTACTTTTCATATTAATCCTTCTTGCCAGGTCAGCATGCAATGCATGACGCTTGTGTAAAGGCTCTCTGGCCATAATTTCTCTTTTGGCAGAAATAGCAGTAATATATTTAACAACCTTCAAGTGCAACTGCACTCTTACCTCCCTTATGTTCATCCTATTTTAACTAACATGGTCTTTAGCCTAGCCTCTAGCTATTTGTTAAGCAATTTCCCTTTAACTGTCACATATTGTTAAAACATTTACTGGGAGTTAAACGTCATTACAAAAGAAGCAAATCATTCCAACTGACAACAGTTCAAGTGGAAGCATCTACAAAAAAGCTTTCATGTTCATTGTATACCTGAGGTCACCTGTACATTATAGCAAGTGGTATTGACTTAAAACAAATCTCATGTACTAAAGAATATTGATGTTACAGTATATTGAGAAAGTACGCATGGCAGTCGATTCAGAATATACTGCTTGCCATCTTATAGGCCTACAGGTATGAGCAAGCTGAATACATGCTTGTCCAGTTAGCTGCATGAGCAGTCAATGCCTTAATTGTAAATGTTCCTTGCTAGCAATCCTATCCCATGGGGCCAGATTCACGGTGAGCACAGGAAGGGCATATGGTGAGAATCAAATGTAGTGACGGACACTGCTCTTTATCTGGGGGCTCAGCGAGGGAGCTGGCATTGTCACATGCCAGACAGACCTGGCCTGTCCTGCTAGGCCAGGCAGTGGACTCAGGTTTAATCTGTCCTGCTGGGCCAGGCAGCGGACTCAGGTTTAACCTGTCCTGCTAGGCCAGGCAGCGGACTCAGGTTTAACCTGTCCTGCTAGGCCAGGCAGTGGACACAGGTTTAACCTGTCCTGCTCGGTTCCCTTCCCCGCTGACCTGCAGTCTACATCCTCTCAACCCAGAGACGAGCTGGACACAGCTGTTCCTTACAGTGCCTGTTTAAATTCAGCAGAGCCCCTGATGTCACTCCCCCGAATCGCTGCCAACACCCCCTCATACCTGGAGCAGAGCATTGGCTTTCTAAAGCGCTTCCGTGGCATGGCATGTTCTGCCAGGGTGTTTAATCCTTTCCTCTGTTGCATCTGCAGGCTTGAGTGCACACACAACATGCTGACATCTTCCCATGATCCAGCAGTCTGGAATGAACTTTGTTCATCTGGGCTTATGAGTGGATTCCGAAAACACACACGCACATCCACAGACTCAGAGCTCACACATGCTTAGTTAATCCCCCTTGTCTTCTGCTTGACTTACTCCATCCACACAGTGTGGAGGGAATCGCTAGGCTGTGCCAAGCGCTGCTCTAATATGATTCTAAAGGCACTCTGGACTATTTGAGTCTTTGTGTGCTTTTAGTGCACAGGTAGGCAAAGTGCAGAGATTGTAGAGAAATGGCCTCGTAGTAGGCATCTCTCACACACGGGAGAACAATGAGAGTCAGTCTGTTCAATTCACCATCAGCCGCTGCTGGAATTTGTGTCAGAATGCATCTTTAGACTCTAACTAACCATGGACAGGGTAGAGTGCTCTGATGCATGACCTTTCGTGACCCACAGTGCACACGCATACTGGCTCACACAGAAGAAGATGCAGAGGGAGAGACTGGAGGAAATGGCGGTTGAGAAGATGGAGGGGGGGTATCTACACAGCAGTCTATTTGAATATGGCTCCAGTCAGTAAGTGGGGGATTGGCCGCAGGGAAGTCAGTGCTCTCTTTCCCTGCAACAGTATGAGTAACTCCATTCCCAGATTCATCTTCAGAGGAGGGGGTGGTAGAGACAGGGGGAAGGTGGTAAAGTCATGTGTTAAAGTCATCCATTTTGGTAATTACAACCTTTTTCAGGTTTTTGCAGTCATTTTGTTTCAGACTCATATTCACTTTGCCAGGACAGTACAGTACAATATATAGGCATGCCAATAAAGCATACTCTAATTCAATTTCATTTAACTGAATGAACCCAACTGAACTGAGCTTCATTTAATTGAATGGGGAGAAAGCTAAACGGGAGGTGAGACAGAGAGAGACGGGGTTACAGGGACCAGCAAGGTTCTCGGATAATGAACACAGTATACCTTCCATTACAGAGCACAGCAGGACCAAAGTGAGTAACCTTATTAACAATAAACTCTTCTCCACAGAGATCACCCTTTACTAGAATTAGCCCCCTATTGACCATCCAATCTGTGTATAGAACACATCTGAGATTAATTTACAGTATATGGTCAAAATCAACTCCTTTCATTTGTACTGATGATGTTCTAGATCAAACTGAACTGAATCAATCAGTCTCATTATTGCTGTATGAGTTTGGTGTTTATTTTTTCAGTATTGGATCTGTGGATTTCCCCTTAAAATCCGGACACTAGAAATTACTCAAAGCAGCTGGCTCCAGACGTCACAGCAACTGGAAATGCAAATGTTTCACACTAGAGAATAGTTTTGACACCTTGTATGTCTTTTTCTGGTGGTTAGGTGATGACTGCATAATATTTATAGTTTCCCACAAATAGACAAGCCAAAAATAAATAGAAATTGATAATGAGATGCCTTTTAATTATCATCATTACTAGTTACCATCATCATCTCTACAATTGTACAATTTACTGATGTATTGGAAGGCACATGCAGCGGGAAACAGAATTGAAAGAATGTTGTTCTTTGATATCGCCTAAGAGATTCTCACAGAACATTGATAATGCGAGGAGGGGGATGTTTGACATATCCCATAACTTACAAAAGCTTCATGCTGCAGCTATGAATATGCCACATAAAGATGAATCATAAGGGGAAAAAACAATGTTGAATACATAAGAGGCCAGCCCTACACCTTCGTGGACTATTGAAGGGTGCATTCGTGCCATGCCTAAGGTAAAAAAATTATCTACACTACCACCCTTGCAATGTAGAGACAGAGGGTCAGTGTGAGAGAGGAAGTGGGGGGTAGAGACAGGGCAGAGGAGGAACAGGAGTGGGTGTGCAGTGATGGACTACACACATCTACACACAAAACATCTAAAACACACATTCATGCTACACTGCTGGCATAACCCACACAACCAAATACAACTACACACACCCTCAGCAGCATCTACCTCGACCAACCCCCTGTCCAATGCACGCACACACGTACACACACGCACACAATGACCTTGCATATCTCCACCTCAGCAGGCACGCTAAGATTCTGGCGAGAGAATTATCTGCTGAACACTGCAGTTTGTGACAAGAAGGATTTCTAATGAAGATTCCAATCAACTCCCAAAACCAGGAAACATGAAAATAATTAATTTCAATAAGCTTAAATGGAGCTGCGTTCACACATGCTCACACGCGCGAACACGCATGCATGTGCACGCGCACACACACACACACATGCACGCACACACACACAGCACTCGGGATGTTTATATTATCCAGTCATGTACAGGAGAGGAAGCTTCAGAAGTTGCAGAAGCACACTCCTGGGACGTTATTGGAATCATACTTAATCAGCACATCTTTACTTAGCGTTAACTTTCCAAGTGCAGCTCGGCCAGTCAAAACGACTTCAGTAGACAGCATATCAGCAGGGTTTTCTCTCAGTTTAACTTCACTGACAGTACTCACAATGTCATAAGTGCTCACCTGCACATCAATCACGGGCAATATAGCAAAGTTTAGACACAGACTATTCAAAACCCATGTGTTTGGATCCCTGTTAGGACCCAGCATTCAGAAACATCTTGCATAGCTACAGTGAAATTGTATTCATGAATGACATGTCATACATAAAAATGTAACGACTGAATATCTACTCCAAAAACCACAAGAGTAGTGGTTAAGATACATGACAGGGACCTGTAAGGTCAGTGGTTCGATCCTCAGTGTAGCCACAATAAGATCCGCACAGCCATTGGGCCCTTGAGCAAGGCCCTTAACCCTGCATTGCTCCAGGGGAGGATTGTCTCCTGCTTAGTCTAATCAACTGTCTGACGCTCTGGATAAGACCATCTGCCAAATGCCATTAATGTAATGTAACCATAACCTGAGATCAAAGATATTTTAAATCTGGTTACATAAGATACAAAGACCATTGGTCCTCCTGTTTGACTGGCCCTGACTCTGTGCTGACCTAGAGACCCCTCAGTGTGTATTGATTGAGATCAGGAGAGGCTGTGAGCTTGGTTAAATGTCTATTGCTCCAGAGAATACTGCTAAAAGGAGCAGCAGTGGAAAAAACAGAGCTCTCATTAGCATGTGAACTGTTTTCTGGCTATCAGGAGATGGTCCTCCAATACCGAGCCCTAGTGGTTGGTTCACACAGTCTTTGCTGGCTCCCAGTTCTCTGATGGATTGCATCTAAAGAGCATTACAACTGCCTGCAAATACCTTCCACCTGAGAAAGGGGCAAATAGTTCATCATTTAAATATTCTAAAAAAGAAAGTTTTTTTTTTGTTGTAAACCATCAGGTCCCTTAGCAAATCATTTATGATAGACAATTAGTAATGACCATCAATGACCATTCCAGAACTGTACATTTTGATTTCTTATTCATATTACTCTATTTGTGTTATTGCATATCGTGTCATTAATGTACGTATGTTGATTTTCCATTCTTCTCACTGAGAATTATGTTGTTTTGCCAATATATTGAGGACATGCCAGTTGTAGCTATAGCCAGCGCCATGGCAGGGGGCAGTAGTCACACATGTTTTAGATGCTGGTCGTGTGAGAGCCTCAGACCTGCTGACTACCAGACCTCATGTACGTGGTGGCGGTGACCTTGTTAGGACAGGGAAAGAGCACCTCCTGTCAAAGTCTGATGAAACCTGACACCTCTGCATTCCGCAGCACCCCTCGTATCCATGACAGCTTCGGGATATAAAAAATGGAAGGCAAAAATAAAATGCTTCCATATCATATTGCTCCACTGTTTGGAAGCACAGGGATAGTTTGAGGAATGTGGCTATATTTGGGGGTAGATATGATATGACTTTCGTGTTTGTATCCTGAGTCCTTGCTTTGACCCAGACTTCTTATTTACTTCCTGCAGACACGGTTGATGAATGGCTGTTGACTGGTAGGTACAACAGGAAATAACAGCAGATAATGGAAATAGAAAAAAGACATGAATCCTGGAGAAATTGTAGTAATGGATCAAGCAAATAGGGGAGTGGAGGAGTGGGACAAATGAATACACTTCCTCTTCATGCAGCAATGCGAGGCATCAGTCCAAGGAGGGGACTGGCTAAAACAGAGCTGATGTTTCCTCAGCAAGGAGGCTGTGCTTTCACACAGAGAAAAAGCACAGGGATGAAGGTCTTCAGAGAAACTCTCATCACTGCCATTGAGTACAGAAACCTTAGTTAAAATCTGTAGTTTCACAAGTTCTCTGCTTGCTGCTGTTGTAACTATGGCAGCTTCAGTTTGGAACTTTAGGAAAAAAATTTGGAAAACTTAGTCATCCTCTGCCTTATCATTTTCATACAATGACAAGGAAACCAGACTGATATATTCAGGAAAAACAGTACTTAAGATAACAATCACGTAGAATACTTCATACTGTACACTTCAATGTGAATTTTCAAATATCAAGGGCTGTCAGATGTCACTTGCAGTGTTGTGCGATTTTAAAAGTGCTCTCCTTCATAAAAAGAGAAATGCATAACTGGCCTATATAAGGCAAGATACTGTAAATAACACAGAGAAACACTGAGGCCAAACACAAGCATCTCACTGGCCTGAGCTTTTGATTGAAACACAAGATTCAGACATCAAACCTGTGGGTGGATTCTCCTTTCCTTGTTTAAGTCAATGGGCTGATTCAGTGAAGGAATAAAGCAAATATCAGGCAGAAATTGTGGAAGTTCATTTGGCCAGGTATGGATTACTCCTGCTGACAATTAAGGCTTTTGGACTTTCTGCAGCAGAGGACGGCGCAAGGTCTGAGATCAATACCTTCAGAACCTGCCACCGCTCACTGCACTGGAGCAGAAAATCACTGCACGTTACCGCCAGAAATATATGCACACACATTTACCCACAGGGAAATCACTCTCTGCCCAGCACTTTCAGAGGGAGTTAGAGATTGCTTTATACATTTCTGGTTTCCCACAAAGGTACACACACGCACGACCACACACGCACACACACACACACACACACACACACACACACACACACACGCACGCACGCACACACGCACACACGCACACACGACCACACACACACACACACACATATAAACACAGGCACATACCACACTATGACTGTGACTGTTTCAGAAAACACCACAGGCCCTTTAGTTTATAAGCAGCACAGTAAAACAGGCCCTGGCAACTTCGGGCTATTTCAGTGGAAGTGAGCAGACACCCAGCGCCTTGTGTCAGCTCATGCAGGCCAGAATTTTTATGAATGGTTCAGCAAAAGGCTTAAAGGTGTATTGCATGTTATGGGTTGTTGAGTGGTCGTAAAACACAAAAATCTATTTTCACACCAAGTACTATATAGTGCTATGTTGTCATGTAATACGCTGTTCAGGTAACCGCTAGGGGAACAACACGCAGCCCTGCTGCATTCTGTTTGTTTCAGGGACATTCATATTTATTTATTGGATTGTATAATAAACTAGTTTTCAATGAAATTTTACTTTATTCATTGACTGAAGAATGAAATGGGAAAATTTTTTAAAAGGCCTGGTCCACCAGCTTATATAAAGTGTAACTGTATTGATGTTAACATTGAAATATATAGGGCTTAACACAACCAGAACATCTGCGAGGAAAACCAGACTGGTTTTAATGTTAATTTGATGTTAATTTGTCTCAAACATTGAAATGGGGGACTACATATAAAAAGTGCTGTAATTACTACATGGTGAAACCAAGATGTATATAAATACCATTTAATAAAAGCTCTGAGTCTGCGCACGTATGAAATGTTTGATTACAATATAAAAAGCAGAAAAAGACAAGGTGACCCCAAACTTTTCAACGGTAGTGTACATCATGGGTGGAAAGGGGGGAAGGAGGTTGTATGTATATTACCAGCTTTTTCTTCAAAAATAACTGAGAGAAAGTGCAGCACTGCTTCCTATATCACCGCTAATATACAGCTCCTTGAGAATGAAGAGCGTGCACTTCCTAAGAACTGAGCAGGAAAGAATCCCTAATTTATATGTTCATAATTGCAAATAAATGCTATACAATTTATTTACTCATGTATAGACTCTGGAAAAATAACACCACTGAAATGTGTTTTTTTGCTTCAACCATAAACCTGGAAATGCAGCCACTGTAAAGCTGGAATTTTAGTGTAAATATATAAAAATACCAGTAGAAACAGTAGAACATGTACACTAAATCTGAAATAGAATTAAAACACCAATCCCTTTTCGAGTTCCTATGGAGAAGTAATACTGATTCTTGTTCGTACGTTTGGTCATATTGATTTCGCCATGCAATATACACATAGTATATGCACGCAAGTGCTTGCATACATGTGCATTCATACATACATAAAAATTATGCATCATCTTTTCCATACAGGAATAAATTACCATATGGGCTTCTATTTATGATATTGCACTTTCCCCAGAAAATCTGTCATGTTGAATTAATATACCCACAATCCACTGGGATTGATTAGCTCAGCTCACTGAAGTGCACGCTTCTGCTTGCTCCAGCACGCATCATGTGCCACTGTCATCAGCAACATACTGGCTGTTTCAATGCTTCTCCATTTACAAAACTGCCTCTATGAATGATGGCCCATCTGGAAGGTGTGATTTCTGAAGAAAATCACCAGGTTTATGATTGGAGGAGACAACATCAGTTTAAGCACTAGACAAATATAATAAGATAGACCTGAACATGCTGAGTCAGCATGGCCACAGATGTTTACTGTCAGTCCTTAGAGCATAATGTGATAGTGGATTTTAGTAGTTTCGATACCAGCAGGATGGGCTTGTCTTGGCATGGCAGAATTAGGCTGATGCAGAAGTATGGTAGCTGATGCTGAATTATCCTATAATGTCCTCTCTATATTTATAGGAATAATTTTTACATAATCTAATCTAGGCAGTCCAGAGTTTATTTTCTATAATTACAGGGAAGGGAAAACACACCACATGTAATTTTTATTCATAAAAACAAAACCTATAATATAATATAGTATAACATAATACATGCACAAATTAGCAGTCACCTCCGTAAGGCATATTGATTGGATGTAATTTCATTGGAATAAATGCTTATGCAATAAACTACCTGGATAACTGAGATAAACTAATGCAAGTCAATTTCACACATGAAATTTTCTCACCTAGGTTCAGAAAGGTAACAGATTCAACCATGCATAATTAAACTGGGGGAAATCCAATCCTTCCTTATCCATTATGGTTTATCCTTCACATTAATTATTGGAGTGTTCCCTTAGTTCATTAGTCACTGTAATTATTATTGAAAAATAGTTGATAACTGATATTTTGCTGTCCAACTCCATTGTGCTACTCATTTGAGTACCAACATGCATTTTGGTTACGCCTAGGTTACCGTGTTTAAGATTAGTTTTTTTGATTGAAATGTATCCATCCAATCTATTTGCAGTAATGTGGTCATGTGGTTTTCTGTGGGTTAACAATCAAGCAGCAGAATTTTGGATTAGTTGTAATTTGTTGATAGCACGATTTGGGATACATGTTAGAAGTGTATTACAACAGTCCAGTGTGAATGTTACAGGTGTGTGGATTAGAGTTTGTGGTAAAATAGGGTCTGAGTCGGAGATATTGCAGAGGTGGAAAAAGGTGATTACAAAATAAGACTAGACAAGAAAAGACATTACAAGAAAGCACAATAAATCCCATGCCACACACTGTATTGCAATTAATTATAAATCAATGAGAATTATAGCCACTCTTGGGTTTTACGCCCCAATTACTTCAGATGGGCAGACTGCACCTCCAGCATGAGGTAAATTGCCGTGAAAAGGCACACATGAGGATGCCTTAACATGAACTGGCCTTGAACCGGATCTGTTAGTCTACCATTTTAATCTGTAATGTTCAAATGTGTTTACCCCAAAACAAGGGTACAGACAAGGGTATGTACATATCAGATCTGAGATGTACATATTTTACATATTAATATTGCTTGTTAGTTTATATATGCATGTCTATGCCATCAGGTTCGGCGCCTGACTCCAGCCTGAATCATTTTGAACCTTTCTGCACTTATCATTTTGACGCTTCATCATGGCAAATTCCGGTGAGCGTGGGCGGCACGTTGTTGCATTTCATACATGGATGGCCTTGAACACTTTTCAGCACTCACAGTGCTTATCAGCAAGCTATTTCATTTCCTTTTAAATCACCATTAACCTTCGGAGCCCCGCGTTCTGGCTCCCAGTCATATCTGCCCATGCAGAGACGCTCGCTGCTATACAGTCCAGTCAGTCTCGCATAAAGTCTAATCCTATAGCTCATTTTATAAGCATTCATGCTGTCACACTTCTCAGCATGCTAATGGAGATACTCAATGAAGAATTATGGTTTAGTTCGGTCACCAGGAAAATGGGTCTTGTGTTCACTCCGGTCAGGGAGGAAATATGCATCCATAGCAAACACAAAAATATATTATGGGTTATAAATGAAACTAAGATTTGAACTATTGATACATACTAGGTGATACATACTAAGTAAAAGTAATAATATATATCTGATGGTTAGAAATAAAGTGTGACATGGTGATGAAAATTGGTTTGATTGCTTATAATGAGTACCTCAGTCAGAGGACAGTGTGAATCTATTCCCACCACAGCCCTTTACATTCTGCAAACATTAAGGTATCTTTCCAATTAATGCAGGTTTTACTTCCTATTATTTCGCTGTCTTTAATTAATGCAAAATCAAAAAAGCTTCCTAATTGAAAGAGAGAGAAAGAGGAAGAGAGAGACAGGGAAGGGAAAGGGAGAGAGAGGGTGAGAGATATCAAGGAGTTCAAGTTCATTTTGAAATTAGGAGAAAGTAATTTTATGACTAAGCTTCTCACTGGTTTTTCCCTTTGATTCCCCAGGTTCTCAGTCAGTGTGATCCGTATTTCTGAGCACACTGGCAGATGCCCTCGTGCCACATATAGTAAGAATTTAAAATGTATTCGAGCTCATCTTTATTGATTGTGTTTCATTAGCAGAATTTGAATGTGGTGTTGAGGAAGCAAGGAATGTTCAATGTGTCTGTCTGGGCTCACACAAAGCAGATTCACACAGACTGAGGTCATGACCAAAAGTAGGGCGATTGATTTTGTCTCTTCAAAGCCAGCCCAACTCCCCCTCCCCCCTGGCTTTCTCACGGCGCTCAGAGCCAATTACACTGGCCCTGCCCTTTCATTCCCCTCTCTGCGTCTCCATAACACACCTGAGAGGCCCAGAGTCCCTCACCAGCCTGCACACTCTAATGGAGAGCTTGACTGAACCTTTGGAGGTGCACCTTGTACACACACACACACACACACACACAGTAGAAATAAGTCACTTACTCACAAGCACACATGCACACACAAGCACACACACACACAGTGAATGATCTGTAGAAGTAAGTCACTTAGTTCTTACACAGACATATGCATGCATTGTACACACACACACACACACACACACACACACACACACAGGGCTTTGCACTGCTAGAACCAGTTACAGGTGCATCTCACCAAATGACGCTTATGAGCACAGATACCCATCAACTTATACTGTGCCTCCAGCACTAGTGCTGTAAGCCAAGCAACAACTCTTTTCACAGTACATGTATCATGGCTATTTGGAAACCAAAGCCGTGTCTACTATATGACCTGCCATTATATATTATTATATAATGTTAGATATTTCACTGACATTACAGTTATATATTGTAATATATATATTGATTAAACTATGCAGGCACCAATGCCCCCTGGAGCAATGCAGGGTTAAGGGCCTTGTTCAAGGGCCCAACACTGCACTGATCTTATAGTGGCTCCACTGGGGCTTGAACCACCAATTTACCAGATCCCAGCCAAGCACCTTAGCTACTGAGCTGCCCCATCACCTTACCCCCTCTGCTATGAGGACCTGTGGCCATGCTGTACCATGTCACACCCAGCCTGGGAGTGCAGAGTGCACACGCAAGCTCAGCGCAGAGGTTTAAACACAGAGAAGTGCTGCCATTTCAAAGCTGCAGTTTAAAGCAGGGAAATAGCCTCGCTGATTTCATGCCAATCGCTTCTGTCAAAACATGTTCTGATGGATTAGAGGGCGAGGGAGAGGCAGCCTGTCACCGCCAGCGGATGGCTCACGACAATATCACTCTCCGAGTCAGATCCCTGGAGAAGCCCAGCGCCTCACAGCATACATGTGCCAGAATTTCCTAAGACCTCGGAACTCCAGTGCCATTCATCCGAGAATCCCTGATTCCAGCTCTTTTTCCCCGAATCTGTGATTGATGAAATGCCAGCTGAAATGAGGATCAGCCACGGAGCGGTTTAAACACTGGCTCACAAATGTACAAGGCAGCAGAATGACTTTAATTACCATCACCCCTATTGACACGCCTCACTCGCCCGTGATAATCTGATTGAAATCAGTTCAATTAGGTCTGCTCCACGATCCAGAGTAGATCAATGTCTGGCCTCTGTGTGGCAACAGGAAGTCCTTTGTGCTCCAGTGAGATGTGGTGTCTGTGATTTTAAAGGAACTTCCTCAACATTTGCTTTTAGTATGTTATTACACCCTATCCCAGTTGCCAAATATGAGGAATGTATCATTCATTGTCTTGATGAAGTATAAAATACATTTCAGAGGATAAATCAATTTTATGATTACAGCCGATAGGCAGAATCTGATATCACGCCAAATGAAGTGCGCTTTATTGGTAGTGAATGAAAACTTCATTTAAATGTACTCATGGTAAGGTCACTAGACAATGTGCCACAGATACTTAGCACTTGCAGAAACTGTTCAATCAGTCTACACTTCCAGGCTGAATTTGAATCCGTTTTCAGCCCTCTCTTGTTAATGACTGATCTGGGACCAGGAAGAGGTCAATGGATTTAAGGACCGTGGGGGTGATTTAAAATGCAATTACTTGGTCCCCAAAGATCAGTAAGCCAGGAAACCCCCATTAGCAGCAGGGTGGTCATGCTCCTGACACCTGCCCTGTCAGGCTTCCTGTGACCATCCTGCAGTCTGGGTGCATCACACGGTGCCCTTCCCCAGAACTGCAGCAGACGTCGTCAGGGCGAGGACTCATCCAAAGCAGCTGGGTTCTGCCTTTTTCTTTTGCGCACTGGATTAATTATCCAAATGACTTCTTGGCAAAGCTCACTCGCAGTCAAAAGGAACATCTCAGCAAACTTGGCTGTTTCCTGCTGGATTTCCGGATTGAACGACCCCGTATTCTTCCAGCACCTGTGATTAAGCTGATGATCCAGGGCTTCAGGCATTAGCACAGATCTGTAAAACACCCTACAATGCTGGACTGGTCAGTATGCCCTGGTCAGGTGTTCTTAAGGAAAGACCCTTTGAGGTGCTGGTTGGTTGTAATTGCAAGTCAAGCCAACATTGGAGTTGAAATGAATCAAAAATCACAGGAAGCTTCCACTTTGATGAAGTGGGGGTTGATTGCAGTGACAGGAAGCGCTTATGTCAGCTGTTGTGTGTGTGTTTGTGTGGGGGGGTGTACATCACTCAGGTGCGATGAGAGGAAGAGCCTACCTCAGTGAGGTGGGGGTTGGGGTTGAACCCACACTGGTTGCACACCGTGGCATGGCACTGCGTACAGGTGTTGAAGTTTGGCTGGTCGTGGGAGGTGAGCTCCGTGGTGTTGCACACCGGGCACAGCTTGCTGCTGGGCAGGGGGGCGATCTGGGGCACAGAGTACGGCGAGCTGGGGGCGCTCCGGTCTGGCGACATGGAGGGCGATCGCCCCGTCCTGCCCCCACCCACGTCCACCTGGAGGCTGCGCCGGGCCGCGTGCTGCCCCTGCCCCTGGGAGGGCGAGGGCGACGGGGGCTGATGGGGGCTTTCGTGAGTGGCCAGTCTGTAAGGCTCCCCCCGGCTCCCTCCCCCTGCTCTGCTGTCTCCATACCCCGGCTGAGCCCCAGTCCTGGGCCCGGGTGAGTGGTCAGTCTGGGTGGGTCTCCCTGCAAGCCTGCCAACACAACACAACCAGACAAATGATTAGACATGGCATCTATCAGAAAAAAATACAAATATGTCCATAAACTGAATTTTTGCTTCCACAGGTTCATTGATGCAACATTTCAACCAGGTCTTTGTCAGGCAAGGTCTTCATTAGCAAGGTCTGCGTTTGCACCTGTATCCTACTTGGGTTGGATGTGCATAGCAGCCTTTCTTTACTTAGATATGGAATCTCCCATGTTCATACCGCGCGGCAAAGTTCAATCAATCGATTTTGTTTTATGAAATATAACGTTCAGCAATTAAGCTGTCAGAGCTCTTTGCGGTCCCTTGGAGAGGTACAGATGAACCCACACTCGCACACTCATCACTGTGCAGACAGTATCGGTGAGCAGCGCAGGGGTTAAGATATTAACAGGCCCATTTATGACAAGCAATTCACACAAAATGTTATTAAGCAGAGAGGGAAATGAAGTGAGACAGTATTAATTGTAGGTTTGTCATTAATTTGAGCTTGAGCTGATCTCCCAGTGAAACAAGGCACACTAAAGTCACGGATTCTCAACACACCCACACCCAGGCTTGATGTTTGACAGATACTTACACAGTTCAGCAATTTTCCAAAAGCTTTCAAAAAGACTTTTAAAAAAGCTGCACTATTATGAAAGTACAGATAAAATGAGATGGACAATGTGCTACAGGGACATAATATTGGTTAAAGAAATCCTCCTATGACAACATTTTTATGTTTATTATTTTTCCCCAAAGTCCACCTGAGTACATGTCAGATTGTGTGTCATGTTGTTATCTGGGAAAGCTGGGTGGAGTTCACTTCCTGCCATCTCCAGCCAGCAGTGCCCTATCCTGACAGAACCCGTCAGAGGGATATTTCCAGCAGTCTACTGGAACATTCCATGAACCCTGACCTCCAATCTCAATGGTGATGGATTAGCATAAAGACAGTGTGGGAAAGTAGGAAGATGTATTGGCATGTCCAATTCCCTGGCCTTTTGTTGACTGTTGCAGTCAAATAGAATTTAAACATTACAATCCACCAGCTTGTATACTTCTGGTAGCCAATCATTTAGCATCACCATGAAAAGATCTTACATAAGAGGCACTGTAATTGGCAAGACGAGCAACCATAAATACACCTCTGCTATTGGGAGGTTTTACACAATACATATTCAATATGGTAATGCGGCACAGAATTAAAACCCAATTACAGTGCCTGCTGTTCAAAAGGACATTTTCAGAGAGACCTTATTAAAGTAAGTTTTTGAAACAAGTTACAAAATTCTATTGGAAATGCTAAATGGCAAGTTATATCATCTTCACTTTTAAATAATTGATAAGTTTAAAACATAAGTGCAATTAGGCTTTAAAAGCTTCTCTAAATATTGTTATATTTGAGAGAGGTGTTCTGAATAAGTGCAAATTGCTAGCAGCCATTAACACGGTAATAGCCAACATCTTTCAGCATAACTGCCAATGGGCATCAACTCAATCCATCATTCCCATCACCTCAGGTAAGAACATAGACTTCTACATCCGTTAATCATTAAAATTGTGATCGACATATACATCACTCCTCTTAAATGGGAACTGTTCAATGGCACTTATTGTATAGTTTAATGAAGTCTTTAACAATCATAAAAGGCAATAGTATTTTCTCTGCCTGGCAAGTACTGCTGGCAGTAATCTATCCTTGAAGTTTCACAAAGACGGATTCTAAAATGGTCTCTTATTGTCCTGTTGTTGGCAGCATGTTCTCTATACGAAATTGCAGGGTATTCTCAGGTCATTCTCCTTTTACACCTCTTGCAAAACTCAAATGACAAATGATACCACTGCATGTTTTTTTTAAATAACCACCTGAGCCTGACAATTCTCAGCTCTGTTGTTGAGTTATTCCTTGCAGCAGAAATAGTCAATGCAATTGGAGCAAATTATTTGTAATAAATGAAGTTAAATTGATTTAATACAGGCCAACATAACTATTGCTTGTCACAGCGCTGGGGTGGCCACTACATCATGAGGTGAACAGACAAAAAGCTAAATATGACTTAGCACCTTTTACTAAGCACAAGAACAAAAACAAAGCAACGAGATTCACAAAAGACATGAACACACAAAGTACCCCACAACAGGCAGGCAGGCAGGCAGGCCGGCCGGCAGGCAGGCAGGCAGGCAGGCAGGCAGGCAGGCAGGCAGGCAGGCAGGCAGGCAGGCCAAAACCATTCCACAAACCTACCAGCCATGTAACAAACACAAGCCTCTCGCTGCAGGCCCTGGGGGCTGTTTATGAAGCCCGGTGATTAGGCCGTGGCTGTAACTCATTGTCCTGATTGGTGCTGAGTTACAGCTGAGACCCTGCCTGTGAGTGTGGCTGGGGCTGTCCATGGTCCTGCAGCTTACTCAGACCACTGGCCCATCTGAGGTTCTGAATGGACAGCGCACCACATTCTGGAGTAAACATGCTCCAGCCCCCCTTCCTGGACCCACAACGGCCAGAGCTATCCCGTTTTTCTCTCTTTTTCTGTCACACCCTAAAATCCTACTTCATACTTCTACCTTTGTAATTTCTCTGTTAACATAACTCAGTTGCAGTGTACTGTCACTCAAACATTAGGTGCCAGCCTAATTTAACCATGAAAATTGAAAACTGCTAGTTAGTGTATTTTATGCTGTCATATGTAAACAAATGTAATAGCTGTAGTCAGCACATTTTTTGGCATAGTTTGGAAGTTACCACCATGAATTAAACACAGAACAGTATCTGAATGGGCTCTGCTAAGGGCCCAACCACAACCTCCCAATACAAATCTGCCATTTCTACTGAACGGATGACCTATGCCAATAATGAAACAACCTAAATACACAGCAATGCAGTTGGTATTAATTTAACCTTAGTAGTTGTGTTTATTGTACTCTACAGCACACACCTTCACTATCTAATGACCAGTAAAGCACAGATACGGTCATTGTCAGGTCTTAGAAAGGAACGCCACAGGATTCCTCAATATTTCTGCCATTTCATCCATCGGCTTGTTCTGACTCATTAGTCACAAGTGCAGAAAACTGCAGCACAGCACAGGAGAAATATGAAATTTCAAAAACAAGCCATTCATGCCTGCCAAACACAGACATTGTAGCCTATATGATTACTTCCATGAGAAGTGCTATGCCTCAGTGGTTTATTTACAGAGTCCATAGCTTGGTACTGTGGGGCATAAATACTGTCACTAAATAAAATTCTTGAGCAAATGGTGAAGACAAACATGTGAACAGAAAGTGAGGAGTGACAGGCTTTTAATGGCTGTCATCTGATGACTGTTTAACGTGTTGATTATAATGTGATATTTGAAGCACTAATGTGGTCAAAATAAATGCATACATAATTAAGCATGAACTGTCCCAGCCAAAATATATCTCTGGGGTATGCTGTAATTGTAAACAAACACAAACCTCCAATTTTTTTGTTCTTAGCAGCTTGAAAGCACACAGAGAGCACAATATCTTTAGACCATCTAATATCTCATTTAAACTAAATGCCAATTGTCGTGCCAGATAAAACCTCAGAGGTTGTTACACTTGACAGTTTTTCCTCACTAGTGATAGTTTTTTCCAATACTTCCTCTTCTTTTAATTCATTTCAGTCTGGTAGGAAAAACTCAATAATTAATTGAGTGCTAATTAAGTACTATTTTTCTGAGGTGTTTACTTAAGTTTAAGTTTAACTAATATTAAAATATTTATGTGTATTTCCTTCCATTCAAAGTACAGGTTTGAAATGTAAATTTGGCAGTCAGGTGTATTATTTATTTTCTGATTGAGGGAAATGTGTTGAAAAACCTGAGTAATAAAGAATAGACCTTCAGTCAAAATTTGAAAACATCTTGAAATGAAAATAGAATTGTGTGAGAAGCAAAACATCTCTTTACAATATGGACGTGAGGAAGAGCTCTTCAAAGACCCGTTTTTCTTTATATTACTGCACGGGTGTTTATCACAGCCCATGAAATATATACAAGAACATTTCAGTGGCATGCAGTATGCTGTACATTCTTATAAAGAAACATATACTAAGTAAGAGGTGGATCCATTCCATTATGTGGGCAGCTCAACAAACTGCAAGTATTTTTGACTGATTCAGAATATTAGGACTGTAAACAAGGACCTGTGGGAATACAATATATTTTCAAAGAGGTATTAGTGTACTTTGAGGAGAAATGCACACATGGGCAAAGCCTTTCAACATGATGCAGCACCAACACGTTTCAGATGAATTCTTCTATTACTGGAGTCTAGTGCAGGCAGTGTAAGTCATTACAGGGTGTAGAAAGCAAGATGTCTCCTGCACTGTTGGACATAAAGCAGGCTGTGGCTAATACCTAACCTTCACAATAACACTGGCTTTCATATTTACTGAAAGAGGAAAAAACGTAGCTTCTGTGGACATTAATTCAGCAGTGTATATGTTTTGTTCATGGTAGTGTGGGGAATAACAACACAATCATAGCCCCTTTTTTTCTCTTAGGACAGGGAAAATAGGAATCCACTGCTGCACTTAAAGCACTGCAATCTCCAATCACAACAGCCATTTCCTTCAGGGCCTTCTTTGAATGTGACACCTCCATGTTCTACTCTTTTAGGACGATTGGAAACAGTCTATTTTAAACCTTCCACCCACATCATTCTGTTGGACAGGAGGTATGGTAATGTTCAATGACTGTGACTGGCATTGTTTCTTAAGCATCCTGTCCCATTTTTATTGGCCACACATGGTGCATCTAATGGCATAAGACACAAACAATGACTAAGCTTACATGTCTACAATGCGTCACATTGCCAACATTTTGGAAGAAATATATATTTAGGTCACATAGTTCATCATCTTTTGCCAAGGCTAAATCTGTGCCTCAATCTTTTAGATAATGCTCTGTCAAACTGCTTCCAATCTATGATATCCTGTTTGTGCATCTTTCCGAATACAGGGGTCAATGACAGCACACAATGATGGCACAGCGCAGCTACCAGACTGGAGAGTGAAAAGCGATGATTGTTGGCAGTACACATTACAGACTTATTTTTTAGACTTATTTTTAAGTCTTCTGCTCCTGTAGCCTCCAGGTTTGACACATTATGTGTTCAGAAATGCTCTTCTTCATACCACTGTTGTAATGCATGATTATTGTGTACTGTCACCTTCGACCAGACCTTCTGACCTCTCTCAAAGTGTTTCTGCCCACAGAACTGCTGCTTGTTGGATGTTACACCATTCTCTGCAAGCTCTATAGTCTGTTATGGGTGAAAATCCCAGGGCATACTCAAACCACCCTGTCTAGTACCAACAATCATTCCACAGTCAAAGTCACTTAGATCACATTTCTTCCCCATTCCGATATGTGATATTTGAAAAACAGCTCTTGACCACATCTGCATGCTTTTACACATTTACTTGCTGCCACATGATTGGTTGATTAAATATTTGCATTAACAAGCTGGTGTACAGGTCTACCTAATAAAGTGCTCACTGAGTAGGCAAACTGACGTGAGGACATGTACATGTTATATAAAAAGAGGCTATACAGCCTCTCTGCGCCATTTACCGTATTTTGAATGTGACCCTCATTAAAGGAGTTAAGAACCACGCAGGACTCTGAATCACACATCGATAGCTGGGGTAAGGTGGAAGAGTCTCTGTGAAACCACCTGATACACATATTAAAAGGCTTTAAATGAAAGTCATCATTTAAACCTCCAGGGGCAGGTGCCTTTAACATGGATATCCAGTACATTTCACACCGTGACAACACTTCAGATGGACCTGCCATTTTTATTTTCCCCGGGTAAACACACTGTTACGGCTGATCCACGACCGGACTGCTCTCCACACTTGGCCGCTTCATGAACAGCCTGCTTTTTGGTTTTTTCACGCGAGTCTGTGTGCAGCATTGGAAATATTACAGATGATAAAATCTTTAATAAAATATTTCTCTCCAAGCACCTCCATAGCAAAGGAGAGACGTGGGAGATGTAAAAGAAAAAAAAAGACACAACAAGCAAACCCCAAGATGCATCACAATGAAGCAGCAGACAGTGGAACCAAGGAGAAGGTGAAGCAGGGCTTTCACGCTGGAATTCCCATTGGAGGCTGGTTCTTCACATACGGAGGCAGCAGTGCCTTACAGTCTCATCTCTCTCAGTCATCACTATCATCCAGCCCCTACATCAGGCCTTCTCATACCGGCTTTCTGAGCTGAGGTTTAGTAAGCACGTATTAAAGGAATGTGAAAACTGAATTACATTCTCTCATGAACTCTCTCTGTTTTTCTCTCTCTCATACATACACACACACACACACACACATACACACACACAGAAATGGATATGCACACAGGGTTGTATTTTTTTCATCTCAAGCTATCGATCACATGGAAACATGTAAAAGATTTTGATGAATGACAGGTGAAGACTCCGGAGAGTGTAGATTGGAGCCTCCAGACCCGGTCATGGTCGATTTTGGATTTGAAAAAGAAAATTAATTTGGTATTGATCTTATTCATACACAGTGCAGGTCATACATTCATTGTATATTGTTATATAGACCTGTCTCTCTCCCTGTTTCTCAGTCAGCCCTGTATGCAAAACTGTTCACAGTCTTAGTCTCAGGCTCAGTCTCAGTACTTCATGATCCACTGTGCACTGTGGTCTAGTTGACAGCAGTAATGTAGACAGAGCAAGCATATAATGACCCTCTAATGTCCTGCGGTATATATCACCAACAGCAAATCGCCTCGTGTTTTACACCAGAACGTAATATGAGAATATTATGTTATGTTTGAGAACTGACCCTGAGATCTGTACAATAATTTTATCTAGGTTCATTGCACATACCTTCAGACATATGAAGGAAACACCTCTGCAGGAATCCATTTTCCTGAGCTGAGAATAGAGATGTTAAACACCTTCTCCTGATGTGCAGCTGTGTGTGTGAGTAAGCTGTGCCACACGGCTGTACATGTTGAAGCATGAACCCTCAGACATCACTGTACTAGTAACCTTGCATTTACACACTGTTCCTCTCAGCTGCCCCTGCTCCCTTCACAGTGTTGGACACAGGAAAGTGCACTCTGGGTATTCTGACAAGACCTGACCCCTCTGCTCTCCTCATAATAGTATGCACAATCTGTGCCAGCAGCTAAAGGTATGCTGATCTCTTGACACACGTGTCCCTGTGTTATTCAAAGGCCACACTTTTGTGTAAAAAACTGTCTGATTTGCGCATACATAGAGCAGAACCTCAGAGATACTGCACTCAGATTCCAACTCTGACCAAAAATGATATAATACCTGAGTTAGCATACTCAGTTATGCCTTAGAGCAGTGGTTCCCAACCCTGGTCCTGGGGACTCCCCTGTGTATGCTGGTTTTTCTTCCAACCAGAGTTGCATCCCAAGCAAGCCATATTATGTCAGGCATCACTACGTATAGTATGAAGAATACAATTTTATGTTCATATTGTGCTTATTGCGTTATATTGTAAACAATTACATAAAAACAGTCACAGAACTTTTAAACTGATCAAATTAGGTGAATCAATAGGTTGTTCAGCTTGCTTCAATTTGTTCGCAATGCAGGTTTGGCTCATTATCATTTGCTGTGTATTTGAATTCTTCATTATGTACCAAATAGTTAGTTTTAGTGGCCATGTGTCATAAGCACAACATGAATGTCAGACTGTTATTCTTCATGAAATGCTTAACTATTTCTGACATGATGTGGTTTAAGAGGGTAAATAATCCCTCTAGACATGAAAAGCACATAATTAAGAAAAAGTAACAGCTTGTTTAAAATCTGGGATTACATTTGTGGTTGGAACAAAACCAGCATACACAGGGGGTTACCAGGACCAGGGGTAGGAATCACCACTCCAGAGGGCCTCGGGACTATTCTGAACGTGCAGCCCTGAGGGCTGTCAATGTGAATTTCAGCAGTTATTCACCAGGTTCTTCAAGTTCAGCAATCGTTTGGCAGCCAGCACAGACACATGACTAATTACGCAATTAGGGACTAATTATGAGGCGTTCCTCAGCGAAAAACTGTGAAATGACACTGTTATGTGGAGGCAGGGAAACACTGATGTACAAACAAAGTCAAGATCGATGACAGAGTAAAACGCTATCCTGCTGGTACAGTGCATCCAGGTATTTGAACTATTCGCACATCTTGCAATCTTATCTTGTTTAACTCATCTTTAGGCCACAGAACAAAGATTACAATAATAGACTCTAAAACACACAAAATGACATGACACAGACAAAGGCAACAGAGCTGTGAAAGGTTTGGGAGAAGTAACAAACAGCTTCAATTATTATTATACTGAGGAATTAGTACAGGTGTATGAGGCAGTGCTAATGTAAGTTAGTTAGACATCTGAACCCACTCCTGCAAAGACAAATGTGTTACCAGTCAGCTAAAGGCAAAATCATCCCAAGCCAAGGGCAACAAGGTTATTTTTAATTTCAGGGTTATGTCATCAGGGAGCCTTGTTGTGGTTACCTCCTATGTGTCTTTGTTTTCCCTTGACTTCACTGTGTTTTACTAGCGAACTAGCTGAGCTAACCCTGCTACACTAACACTATCGAAAAAGTGGATGATTTAAAATCTTTAGAAGAAGATTGGTATTACATTTAATAAAGGATACACAGACTTGTTGGTTTGAAGAAATGGCTTTTGTTGCACAATATAGTGAGAGTGTGATTGACCTCATTTGGTGGTTTAAGAGTCAGGAAAGCAGAATTCATAAACCCCACGATGATTTGGAGCAGCTGACAAGCACTGACAACACATAACAGGTGCACAGCATAGATAAAAGAATGAAACAATAATGTATTAAAAGATTCAACAAAAAAGAAAACACATCTTTGAAGAGCAAGATTATTTGACCTGAAACTAGTTTGCAGTCTGAATGTAGAAAATGTCCCCAGTTGTTTAATTTCAGGCTTCAAAAGGACTGTTCCTCTGAACTTAAAATTACAATCAGTATGTTAAAAAGAATCCCGAGATATCTTTGGATCAGTTCTGGGACACAGCTGAAAAAGTACTTTTCAGCTCAACACAGAAGGACAAATACTATGTGTGAGTCGTTACTGTATCTTCCTCTCCCATCCATCATCATCTGTCATTAACAACAGTTCATTAAATAAGCAGCAGCAGGCCACCTGGCAATAATTACACTCAACTACAAGATTTACAATGCTGCCCTTTTCCTTTGCATGAGTCTGTGATATCCACTACTGATCTCATGGCAAGAAATATTCAATTTGCACTGGAGCAAAGTAACAATTCCACTAATGCTAGGCTTGCAATGCCATTTTCACCGAAATATGGCCCTTTATCTGAAGAAAACATATAACCCCTTTTTCAAATACACATTCCACTTAGAAAGACCTCTACTCTCACAGAGCCTTTGCATTTTCTTTCTCTCTTTCATTCTCTCTCACACACGCACAAGAACACACACACACACACACACACACACACACACACACAATTTTCTAGTCAATTTCCACTGCAGCTGTTACCTCAATAGAATTCATCCTGTCACTGGAGATTTCTCCACACCAGCTCAACGCCCTAGTCTCTAAGCCTCTCTGTTCTACTCAGCACTGCTATCAGTTGCCAGTTTTTGGTTGGCCATGGTATACGTCAAATATTGGTGGAGCACACACACACACACACACACACATACATACACACACAAAAAAATGTATGTGCCAATTTCATTTTCACAATAAAATGTCTGTAAACACATGCAAAATGTGATTTATGGTAATGAAGGTGTATTTAACTTTGACGATTTCATATGTGCATCTCTCCAGCCTGCGCTCATGGTGAAAAATGATGGGTGTCGACCTGATAAAGGGGAAGTGCTCTGTAGCATTACATTGACAAAGCCCACTGTGACAAATTAGGCTGCTTTACATTCTGTCCCCTCCTTCAGAGCTTCACAAAACTATTCTTTAAGCTGCTATTTCCTCCACTGGCAGAAAAAATGCCAATATGCCAGTTGACAAATATGCTGTTTACATATCCAGATACTTCCATCCTGTGTTTGGCTAACCCCGACGGACCAGGCAACAGGAAGAGGGTACTGATCATGGAGGCCTCTATATTCTTCCACTTCTCTCTGGTCTGGAGGCTTTCCTCTGCCTACTGCCTGTCTCCTCCACCACCCCCCCACCCCCCTTTTGCTACCAAGGGCATTCAACTGATCTGTAGCGCTTTCCTAATCTAACTACGCAGTCTGATTTCCTTTTAATGCCCACATCGACAAAAACATGTTTAGAATTAATTCCCAGAGAGATTTTGGTCAAGCTGACATTTCAGCCAATTATAGTTTCTTTCTCCTGTGATTGCTGCGGGAGGATCAGCCAATGTGCTTCCCTTCCCCGATAATTGCTTTTTCTTCATTTCCAAACCGTGATTATAAGAGTAAAGAAATCTACTATGTGAACTTGTGGGTTCCCTGCTTTTCTTTTTGTAAATAGATACCCATCTAGCTACTTGAAGAAATACAATAGGAACACATGACCAAAGAGCTAAATACACGAAGGACAGGAGTGTTTTTCTTCTGAGCAATCAAGTCCCCCTGGAGTTCCTGAACATTAAGCGTAGGATCATTCAGCAAAACTCTTTATTCCCCACAAAGTCTCAAGAATAAATCAACTCAATTTATGGAGAGAACACAATTTCAAGATATCTAACGTAGAAACTTGCCATTTGTGACAGTTTTTTTTTTTCTCGGAAGCATGAATATGAATTACAATTTGTTCTGAAATATACTGAAACAAGAATTCAACAAATCAACTGTCATTCACCAACTCACTTATACAGTAGCATCCTGCTATTAAAGAAGCTTCTGGAGAACTCTCCTGTTTTTCACTCTGTCTGGTCAAAGTGCCACAAAATGGAGGCCTCGATCTAAGATAAAAAAACAGCAGCTTCCATGTTAATGTCTGTAATAGGCATCAGCCAGTGCTAGTAAGATCCTCCATCAATAAGATCTAGCCAGAGGCTGTGCTGCCTTATAATCTTTCATCCAAGAAGGCAAATCAGTCATCAACAGTGGTGAATCAATCATTCTTCACAGTCTTAGGGAGCATAGAACTAACCTAATACGCCTAGAGATTTGATCGGTGCAAATATTTGCCAGCAAAGCAGTTTTGTAATGTACATTTTTGACAACATCTGACAAAGAACAGGCATTTGCTGATATTTAAAAATGAAATAAGAACAACCACTACCCAAACTATGAATTACAAATTGTATGGGTTATACAATCAAAACTACAATATCAAATATTGTTTACATTTTAAATCAGTGAAGTTTTGAATCTATAAACATTTTGCACATGATTTGCTGCATGTACATGTTCTTTAGAATCTGAATAGATTTGTGATTTCTTTTCACCACTGTATCTCTATTTCCTACATCTTTATTCTAAGAAAACTGCAAATGTATTTATTATTTTGCATGCAACAAGAATCAAAGAAATCCACCCTAAAGTTATTTTCTGCCATAATGAAATAAATGAATGAATCGTGCTTTCCTTCCCTGAGCAGCCAGCCACACACAGATTGTAATTACGTCCGTTTAAAATGAATGATTTGCAATTCTCAACAGCATGCTGAAGTTGCATGCCAACATCTGTAATCCATTCAGTTTCGGGGCGCTTCCGAGAGTATGGGCACAAGCTGCAGAGACAAGTTATTCACCCACTGATTAAACTGTCACCCAGGACCCTGTTTTTTTTGATGACAAATATCTGGCAGAGTGAAGTCACACATCACTATTCTGGCATTAATTACCATTATATCCCTGAGCTGCTCATGTTCCATCCACAGGTCATGGTTGATTATTGTGAAAGATCTTATCTGGTGTTTCCCATTTAAAGGTGGATAGCAGCAGTAGCAATGAAAGCTTGAGTATATTAATTTCATGATGAGCGCGGAGCCTGCAGAACACACCTGTGAAAATGTGAAATATTTCCTCCTAAATGTAAAGTCTTCTTCTGTTGTTACACCCATAACATCACACTAAGAATTGTAGGTAGATAGTGACAGTAGCAGAACATGGTAGAATACAGTAAAACATTATCCTCCACTGCAGAAGCTATTTATCGTACATATTATTTTGCTAACCCTTCTGATGAAGAATCTATTATACGTCTGCTACTTTGAAATCCTAGTACACAACGTGGTGTCTGTTCCCCAGCTGAGTGGCCCACTGAGGCAGCTAGAGAATCTCAGCCATTTAGCACACAATAACATGTGGGGATGAGACCTAAGACACTCAGGTCATTTTCAGAATTCCTCTTGTACAAATACAAATCTCTGTATTTCCCAAGTCAATTCTAAAATGCAGTTAAAATAAAAAATATAAAAATAAACATCTGAAAAATATTTTTTATTACAAAAAGCAAAAAAAAAACACAAAAAAAACACTTCCACTGAGGGTGAGTCTCACTCCACTGAGAGTGACTATTACAGTCTCCACACACTCACACTGAAATGTGAGGACAGGTTCTATCCTCAGGCTTTTCAGGGGAGAGAATGTGCTGAGACCTTTAAGAGGGATAGGAGATCAAGTACTCGGAGCCAATGAGTTTTATTTTCACTGACACACACACGCGCGCACACACACACACACGCACACACACACACCAATAGGCCAACAATAATTCCTCCTTCAGACCATCCAAGCTGTTTTTGCTCTGGGAGTGATTGGCCAGAATCAGCCCCGGCTGCACTTGGAGCAGGGCCTCATTGCAATCGTTTATTTATCTCATCTTTTTTTCTTATTTTTCTACTCTTAGCTCCACCCATTGGGAGAGGCTCCTTGCTCCTTCAAATGTCAGTTCGAAGCTATGTCAGTTACAAACATGGCAGATGGGAATAGGTGGATCCGCAGGTCGATCATTTATCAGGCTTTCTGAAAAAATGATGCGCTGATGTTATCTTACTCAAAGGAGGTTGGGAGTTCCAAACTTCTACTTCTAGCTCCTAGAAGGAACATTTAATGGGTTCGAATGTCCTTCAAGATGGTGGACCCATGATCGATTTCCGGGTCAGGAGAAAAAAGGAGAGAAATAGGTGCTTGAAGTGAGCCCCAGGTCTCCAGCCAGGTGAATACGCCCAGCTTTCAGATCTACAGAATGCCCACTGCAGGCAGTCAGGTGGGACACATCCACCTGGCACGGCAGGGGAAAGCAATTATAAGGGTGTCATGCCAGACTGCCAGTGATTCTGAGCTGGGGTTGTGAGCATTTCAAGAGACATAATTCACATGTGCGATGAATGCTGACAAACACTATGCAAAAACTGTGACGGCCATATTGTGCGTGGGCAGGGACCAAGAAATAAGACAGTTTATGCATAGCTAGAAGCAGAAGAAGAAATCATTCACAAGGCTCCTGTTCTTACCTGTCTATATTGCTACAGAGCAACAATAGGTGATTTTAGTCTGTCGATGTGTGAGAATTAATGTAGAAGTTCTGTCGTACTGGGTGCCATATTTAATCCTGATCATGCTAATAATGTCAAATATGGACTATGGTATTCTGGATATGTGTTTGTTGCAGGACATAGTTAGGCACCAGAAGCAATGACAATGACTGCATGGCATGCATCATAAATATGTGAAATATGAGAGAAATAAGTCAATGTATGTTGCTATTTGCATTTGTGGAAGTTTCTCTTTGGCAGCCCTACATTGTTTATTGTTATTGATAACCTGAACAGTTCATTCATGTTTGGACGCAATCTTGCACTTTCAGGCCACACGCCTACACAGCGTGGGTATACAGTGCAGATGTATATGTGTATCTCCTTTTCATCTTCAGAGAGCGGTAACAATATCACCAAATCACCAAAGTGGTGGGAATGGCCAGCCATGTCCAGAGCATGTTTGAGGGTATAATTAAGAGGATAAAGAATTACATTTTACTCCTCACTCTGTAATGAAACTTCCAACATTTTCAAAAAAGCTTTTCTCTCAGCATGGACCTGCTGCTTCTACGTCTGGCTGCTTGTAGACCCTTAGCGCTTAGCGTGTGCCTGTTATTCCATGCTATGTCTAAAAGGGAGGCATTTTAAATGGAGCAGACAGGGAAGGAGATGCAAAAAGCCGCTAGACCAAAGTAGAAGAAGTTCTTCAGATGTAAATAGGATTACCTGGGGAATTCAGTGTTTTGGCTGGGTCAGAGCCTCAGCTTTGAGGTTCTCTTTGACACGTACTCAGTTGTGTGCACTTGGCACACTAGAGCTGTTGAGCAGTGCCCTGTGCCACAGGCACTTTTTGCATCATCTTGTGAGTGCCACATTTCTTCACACAGTTATGTGGGCGTATTGAGAGATGTAGACCGCCCTTTTTTGTGTCCTCCAGTGTCACTACTATGGCACCTGTTAAGGTCTTAAGCCACAAATTGGCTTTTTGGAGGCATATTATAACTCTTCAGAAATATAATTGGACACCTACAATGGCATATACATTTTGGTGGATAGTCCATTACTTGGTGATCCAACTTGAGAGGATTGAGTCCTCCTCTCAGCCATGGCCCCACCACGCCAAAGCAAACACACACACACACACACACACACACACACACACACACATTATTGAACCCAAATGTCCAGAATTCATCAAATCACAGGACTTGGCTACAGATACCTTGCGTTTAAAAATGTGTTAGGGCACTGTTTCAACTGAATGAAAGTCCTGCTGGAACCAAGGCCAAGGCTGTACATAGCTTTTCATCTTTATCTGCCAAATATATATTAGCGGTGACAAGGAACAAGCAGGGGCCAGTAAAGATCCGCTCCTCTTAATCTTCCTTCATGATGAGGATGAAGGCAAACACCCGGGAGACGCACGGTATCTCAACCATAGCCCTAACACGCTGGAGTAAAGCCTCAATGAAAAAGACCAGTGAGTCTTTAGCAATACTTAATGCTCGCAGCTGTCAGCCACATTACCAAGGGGACATGATCCACAGACATGTTGTTTATTCAATCAATACTACAGCACTACTTTAGGTAAAGTCTAGTCATGTGGATGGGCATAAAAGATACTATACACCTGTGTCAGTGAAATATAGTAATTCACAGATAAGTATCAGACAAATCACAGATAAATCACAAGTCAGTATTACTTGTGCATAAGCACAATGCAAAAATACATATACATGCAATCATATACTGTATGGAATATATGGACTGTATATGGAACCATAATGGTGCTTTTGATTCAGTGTCTGCTGCACGTAGCCTTATAGGGGATGATCACATGACTACTGTTTTTTTCCACAGCCTCAGGCTCAAAGCCAATCACTTCCATGTGTTCCAAGCGTTTCCTTATCTGAGCACATCAAAACCAGCACATTTACTTACAGTGAGTGAACTGAGTTACATATGTTCATTATTTATACAGCATGTTATTAACTGAAAGAAAATCTGCGACCTCTTCCATTTGATTATCCTGAAAGCTGGGCAGTTAATTTGGAGTCAGGAAATCTGCAGGTGCTATGCATCAATATAATGAAAGAATCATATGATCAGTAACTCCGTGTATCTTACATGTGGGAAAGGCACTGGTGCGTTTTGAAGATTTTAATTCACCAATTGGATGGCAATAGTCTCCATTAAAATGATTGTTCTAAAAGGGCGTCATGGAGGATAACTGGACTTGCTTTTACAGCAAATAAATCTATTGCACTGACATCAAAGGAGTAAACAGCACAGATATCATAGGATCCTATTATTTCTTGCTACATTTTCTTTTAAAATTCAAGGTCACACTTTACAATAAGGTACATGAATTATCATTGACTATTGCAGTCGTTAACATAAATTAATTGATGTACAAATTTATTAATTAAGCATTAAATTAACAACAACTAATGTATTTAGTCACATGAATATTTATCCATTCGCAAAAAACATAGGATACACTTTTATTTAGTTAACCATTAACAAATACATTAACTGTTTTTTTCATTCCAATATGAATTGACATTTGCAAACATAGTTGTTAACATGTAGTAAAGATGTATAAATACTTAAACAAAGTTATCTCATGATAGTATCATATTTTCATCATTTATGTTAAGTTATGTTATGTCTTCCAGTTGAATTTGCAAAAGGCAATTGCATATACATGAATTTAGCTGTACTGAGCCAAAAGAAAAGGATTGCTTAAATAACTCAATGGAAAATAAGTGAAAAGGCATAGAGGATGTAGCGCTCCCCTTGCATTTATCTTATGCCAGAGAAAAACATGACTAGCAAAGATGGAATCATAAAGAAATCGCTAATAAGGCACCAAAAAATGATTCAAATAACTATAAGTTATGGTATTTATGAAAAAGATACCTCAAAAGCCTGAAGAAACATGCTGACAACCAGTTCTGATTACCTTTGGTCGAAATGAATGTGTTCTGGGAACAGGCAGATAATTTCGCGTTCAATCACTGTTTTTTTGCCACCACAGACTCAATCAGGAAACAGTTCTCACTCATGTACCTACATGACCTCTGTGAATGACCGGCACTACAGATGTTCTACACAGATCCCTGGGTGTCTGTTACAGATCCCTCTTTAGCCCTCTAAACCATTTAAGAGATTGAAAGAGCTTGGGAGTGATAGAAAAGCACCAGACCTTTTTTGCTTAAAGAATCATCCCATAATGTAGCTGTCAGTTCTTTATCCCATTCAATTGTGTTCGCAACCAGATCATGCAACATAACCTCCGATCAGCAAATGAATTAAACAAGGACAGCTACCATTTGCAAAAATCATTAGAGAGTGTAATATTCTCATTGGCTCTCCTCTCAGATGTGCATAAGACCAAGCCTTCAATGCCTCCATTACTGTTGGATGCTTTCAGAAATACAGAAGTAACCAGGCAGAGACTGAACAGTGCAACTTTTTGGCAGTGTATATCTGCAGGTCCACCCTCCCTCTCCCTCTTTCTTCATCATCAGTGTGTTGTATTCTGTTACAGAGAGAAAGGCCCCATTCGCAACCAGCATACCTACAATGAAAGGCCATTGTGAGAAAGCTGTGGAAGTCTTGCTTGGACATGTGAGGACTTTATTATAAGATGGAAATGGATATGATGATTTGATTTCTGTGACCTGGATCAACTAGATATCCATATCCATTACAAGGGCCAGCACCCAGAGATATATCACTGGAGTGCTTAGTGCCAAGCAGAGTGGCAGTGGGGGAGAATTGTTTTTGGTATGACCTGGTGGGAACCACATTTTTTAAAGGGAATTTATTCAGCATTACGCCACTAATATGGAGACTGGCGACTTTTATTCAGCTTCATTTCGTTACAGTGATGGTGGAGGGTTCAGCAATTGTCCAGTTTACGGGAAGCATTGCTGCTCTGAAAGATATACGATGACTCAATCGGTCGAAAGGCAGCACGCGCCTAAGTGCCTGGGCCTCTTTAACAGGTTTCGCGCCTTGACGTATCTAATTTAACCTGGCTCCGCAATCAGTGCGCCATCGCTCGGTGATTAACAGCCGAGTAACTCTCTCAGACAATGAGAGGCTGATTACCAAGGGCAGTCATAAGTCATTACGGTGATTTACACACCGTGTCATCGGTGACAAAAAGGAAGACAAAAAAAGGTTTAATCTGTATGAAAGGGCAGGAAGTCATCAATAGTTCATCCTACACCTTATCTCAAGTGATCATCAACGCTTTTTCTGGTGATTACTCCCAAGTATTTGTACAGTCGTGTCATAAGGGAAGTGTGGAATGCCCCTCTTCTTCATTAGAACAGGACATTGGATATGGTCAGAAAGAGGTGGTTTTGTGATTATTATTTAATTTTCCGTTATCATGAACGACCAATGTAACAATACAATACATGGTAACTGTGACGCTGTAGTGCATTTGAATATATCAGCTTGTTGGGGGGCATGTAATCAGCAGAGCATTATTTCCAGCACTGACAGGCGTCCTGTATTATTAAATTGAGCTGGATGTAACGCATGAGACAAACACACATACGTTTTGAGCTGCACGTGATACAGTCTGTTCACATGGACTTTTATTACGTTGTTATTAATAGTTAATGTAAAAGCATCTATACAGTAGCAACCCATCTACATTATAGAGTGCTCCTACCAGCTAACAGCATGTCGTGCTTCAGCAGACTAAAATATGCTCATTATGAAATGTATTTTTTAAGAATATATTGACACGGTAAAAAAATGGTAGGCTATTTCTTATACGAATGTGGTTCCTTTCTGTGAAATAACCGTGGGGTTTTATTGGCGAAACGTCGCATTTGTATTCCCCAGTATTGGCTAATGTAATTTATAGTAGAAACAATGCAAAAATTACCAGTTTAAATAATACGAATACAGCTGTTATATAATTTGGTATCCATCAGACATTTTTTCCAAACAATTATTTAAAATGTGGAAAAAGTCATTAATTAGCCAGCAGATGTATGCTCTGTAGCCTAAAGATGCACGAAAATCACGTGCGCAAATCTAGGCTACAGACATAAAATGCTTCTCCTTCTATTCGCCTTTGGATTTTATAACACCAGTAATTGATGTGCTAATTCGTGTAAAATCATAGGGCTTCGTCCTCTACAAGCAATTCTGGAGCAGAGGCATCCTGATACTTATCACCCCGAAATACGTATCATCCCAGGACACTCGAGCCAGCTGAAGTCAATTGCAAATCATTACGCGTATAGAGAAGGGCAATGCAGACCCGTATGTTTTACTACACTATTTCTACACACGGCGATTACCTCCCCGTCATAAATCAAGACAGCCCTTCACACTCCGGTAGAAATCTTGTACAGATGCGGCTTGCAATAAGCGAAAATATGTCTATTCTTTTCAGAATTTTCTGTTCATTACCGTTCTGTTATCGACTGTTTTTAATGATACGGAATACAACGTGCGAATAGAACACGTTAACACTGATCCTCGTGTAAAATGCCTTCTTGCATCTCGTGCAGATACATTCCGAATGGAATAATAGCGCGACAGACAAATTTATCACAAGAAATGGTAGATGTTTAGTTTTGTATCATTTGTCAAGCTTTCATATTATTGCTATCTGTTTGATGCTAAATAAATAATAAAACACCAGGATCTTGTTCACTCATAAATACACACGGATATTATACATATGAGGCTACTAACGTATGCAATGCCAGAGATCCTCAAGGACGACAATGCACAAACACTGAATTTAAAATGTAGCAATGCTTTTGTAAATAATAGTCCTCAGTTTTACCTGTTTATGCTTGCTCCCGGTCCGGCCGCCGCTCCTCCGCCGGCTGCAGCACCATTACCGGGCTTGATGAGCTGTCCAGAGCCCGATGGTGCTGAAATGGATCCCGGAGCTCCAGCCGTAGAGACCGCGGAGCCTGGTTCCCCAGGTTGTCCACCTCCCTCTAGGCTGGCTTCGTTCCCCATTGTCCCGGGTAAGGAGACGGAGGAGGGGAAATATATTTATCAAAGCTATATTATTTTAAAATAAAAAATGCGAGAAAACTCAAAGCTGCTCCTCTTCCGCCATCATCACCTACAATATAGCAACCTGCACGGAGCACGCGCACAAACGGCCAGGAGCCAACAGAGCACGCGCGCTGACGCAGGGACACGCGCGCCTGCCTCCAGTGTTCGGCTTTCTGGCTCCTCAAAGAGCAACGATCACGCGTGCGGGGAAGGAACACGACTAAGGACGTACTCAGCTACTTCAACGGTAAATCCGCGTTTACTCACAGCTAGTAAGAATCCTGCATCAACAAATTAGTGAAACGCTTTGAGGATAAATCGAAGGCACATTTGCAGTCGTGTTAGTCAGTATTTTAAAAGCTGGTAAAAAATGTTAACAAGCATAGGCTATCAATCAACCTTTGTGTATTACTGTTAAGAAGCACCTTGGTTAGGTTACTGAAATAAAATGGCCAGTGGATTATGGGATACACTTTTGTTTCACACCTGAGCTGAAGAAGGCAGCCGATGAAGAAGTGCTGTGGTTATTGAACTTCGCCCTTCAGGGCTGTTGGTTTAAATTCCACAGAAAGGCTCCTGTTCTGTCCTTGAGAAGGATACTTTATTTGAATTCAGACAGGTATAAAGGCTTTTTTTTTTTTTTTTTTTTTACATCTTCCCTCCTCTCGTCCCATAAGAGATTTCCACTTTGCCTCTTAAATTTCAGCGCACGTTCACAGAGAAGTATCTGCACAGTCATGGGAGTCTCCCTTGAAAAATAAATGGGTCAAGTAGACCAAACCATGTTAACTATGATCATAGCAATGATAATAATATGAATATGAGTGTTATTATTATTATAATTAGTAGTAGCAGTACATTTTACATTTACATTTTTGTCATTTGGCAGACTCTTTTAATCCAAAGTGACTTACGAGTGCATAGGTTCTTCCACAAGTTAAAGCATCACATCCATAACTAGTAAAATACACATGCAGTGTTGTTCTAAACATACAGTCATCATAAGTGCAATTTTATTTTATTTATTTTTTATTTTTTTTGGGGTTAGACAAGAGGGATAGGGATGTCAGAAAGGGGGCGGGGGAAATCAGGAGGTAGGACTAAGATACAGTTTGAAAAGGTGTGTTTTTAGTCTGCATCTAAATAGGGGGAGGGATTCTGCTGTCCTGACAGTGGTAGGCAAGTCATTCCACCACTGAGGAACCAGAACGGAAAACAGGCATGGACGTGCAGCTCGACCGCCAGGTGCTCGTAGTGAGGGAACCATAAGGCGACCAGAGCTGGCAGACCGGAGTGGTCTCGCTGGGGAGTAGGGAGTGATTAAGGATTGTATATAAGCCTTAGCAGCCTGAAATGCCAACACTAGGGCCTTGAATCGGATGCGTGTGGCAATAGGAAGCCAGTGGAGGCCAATGAGGAGCGGGGTGACATGAGCCGACCTGGGCTGACTGGTGACCAGGTGGGATGCAGCATTCTGGACCAGCTGGAGGGGCTTAATGGCACAAGCTGGGAGACCGGCTAGGAGGGAGTTGCAGTAATCCAGGCGGGAAATGACAAGCGCCTGGACTAGGAGCTGGGTGGCTTTCTCCGTCAGGAGATGATGGATACAGCATATATTGTAGACGAAGAACCTGCAGGTTCTTGCAGTGGAGGATACTTGTGGAGCCATGGTGAGGCAGTTATCAAGAGTCTCCCCAAGATTCTTTGCCATATAGGAGAAGTCCTCAACAGTCAGTGAGAGGTATATCTTAGCAGGGATGTAGAGAAGCTCAGTTTTGGCAAGGTTAAGCTTCAGGTGGTGGGAAGTCATCCACACAGAGATATCAGCCAAGCAGGCAGAGATCTGTGTGGTGGCCTGGGTATCAGGGGGGAAGGAAATAAAGAGTTGCTTTGGGCCATGGGAAGAGATAACAGAACCAAGAGACATGGTGTATAGCGGGAAGAGGAGAGGACCAAGAACTGAGCCCTGTGGGACTCCAGTTTGTAGGGGGTGAGGGTCAGAGACTGAGCCCCTCCAAGTCACCTGGTAGGAACGACCAGAGAGGTAGGAGGAAAACCAAGCGAGTGCAGATCCTGTGACACCCATCCCAGACAGCGATGAGAGCAGAATCTCATGGTTGACTGTATCGAAGGCAGCCGACAGGTCGAGGAAGATGAGGACAGAGGAAAGGGATTTGGCTTTAGCAGAGTGGAGTGCCTCAGTGACCGCGAGCAGGACAGTCTCAGTGGAGTGGCCACTCTTGAAGCCGGACTGGTTGGGATCGTGGAGATTGTTGTGGAGAAGATAAGTGGACAGTTGGGAGTAGTAGTAGTAGTAGTAGTAATATGAAGAATGGCCATAATATTTTATTATTATTATTTTATTTAAGTATATATTATTATTATCTGTGCAGGATGGGGTTCAATTTTACTGAATCATATTTGGACACAGCTCCCTTTCATTTCACAGACTAAAAGACAGATATGTCTGCGGTTCATATGAGCTGAAGTGGGGGGTCCCTCTGGTTCATGAAGAGATCAAACTGAGGCCTATCTTGGATTAAACATGTGCAGTGCATGATGCCCCAGTATCCAAGCACTCTTTGATGATGCAATATACAGGCTATAGCAACAGGGAAAACACTCTGTGAAGATGCCAAGTTTTTTGTATTCCAAGGTTGAAAAATAATAAGATATCATTTCGATTCAACTGCCAGAAGTTTGGGAAACCCCTTCAGGAAAACATACTCTGAAATCTAAATAGCAGCATTTTATCAAATCATGAATGGATATCCATCACCATTCTTCAGTTGTCACATACATAAACTCTGAAATCTCAGTGATTCACATTATACAGCAGTACACTTAGAAGATTAAACTGAAGCCTCTGCCAAAGAACTGCCCAGCCCCAGGGATGGGGATACAGAGGTCCTATTGGCCAGATTGAATTGACTGACACATGGTAAGCAAGCTTTGCTCAGCACTTCAGAAATCTTTCCACTGCCTATTTGCCAAAAATAAATGAAGCCTGAAATGAATCTTTCACATAATGACACAGCAATTTAATAAATACCATTTTAGAATTGCAATTTACTAATTAATTCCCATTAGACATGAACAAACTTCGACTGTTAACTGAAGTACAATGGTTGACAGAGAACATTAAAGAAAATCCAAATCAATGGGCATTCCTGGTTGAACCTTCAAGTCAGACATCATCAGTTTACTGATCACTATATTGGTCACTATAGTGGTCAGGGCCTTATATTTACATGGTAGCTAGCCTGCTGGCGCTTTGGGCAGTTGAGTCCAGTCCTCAGGCTCTTCTTTCAAACCCTTCTCCCCACCCTGCATTCACAAGCTGTGCTTTGCTTCATTCTCCTAAATTGGACTGTCTCCCACTGTCTGTCCTCTCCCATTAGGTGGAGAGATAAGACCGCTCGCTGTCCACTCACCAGACTGACGCCCAGGGGGAATTTCAAGGACAGGTGGGGTAACGAAGTCGGAATCCAAGTGCATTATTCTGCAGTTTAAAAAAAGCCCTTCCCTTGCTCCCAGGTAATAGCATTTTCAACAGCATCAAAGTGAAGCAGTCGTACAAGACCATCTCTGACAAGCACAGCACAGGAAGTTATCTCCGATGTTTGTGATGCACTACAGACACCAGAGAGCACAGCCAATGCTAAGCACAGGCAGACAGCAGGGGGACATCAATCTGAAATATATTAGCTAGAACAAATCAAGGCCTATTAAGAACAAGCTTTAGTCAGTTATCTGGCAAAGTATGCATACATTTCAATTTTTGTTTTCAAATGGAAGTTTGCCAGCTGTACCGTTTACCCAGAAAGGGAGAGGAAATGAACATAAGCGTTCAGTTCTGAGACATGACATGGAGGTGGGGCTCAATCAGCACGTATTGCGATATTACGTCGCGGGTGCGACAGGGATCGCACATATTTTGGGGAAATCCATGATACACCTGTCTCAGACTACACAAGGTTTACTCCTCTCAATGCTAAGGATAAACCAAGTGTTTCACACAGCACACATCAATGGACATGCTATGGTGAATGAAGGGCTTGGTGTTGGAATTGTGAATGAGAATTGCGCCAGAAGATACAACAGTAAACATTGCCATCTAGTGGAAAACTGTCAGAGCTGAATCATCTCCAGAGGAATAATGACACACAGGGCCAGTCAGACACATTAAGCTTAGTCCTGGACAAAATGGGATTTTTTACAGAGAATTTCCATTCGATATTTACTTTAGTCTAGGACTAGGCTCAATCTATGTCTGTGAAAATGGCCCATAGTAAGATGTATTAAGTCAACTCAACTAGAAAGTTGGAGAAATACAAAAACATTTTTAATGTGCATTTTTATCTACCCAGTCTCATTCCTTGTTTAATAAATGTTAATAATAATATTTTTTTTAAATTGCAGATTCATTCATTGTATGGAATGTCATGACAAAAGGCAAAGCATTTTTGGGGCTGAAGCATTTATAGGAAACCTTAGAAGTAATATACTTTTCTTTCTCCCCCAACCCAGGACTCTAATAATGCTCTAATAATAACTTTTGAAATTGATATGTAAAGCATCCAACACAGCTGCTGCTTTAGTCCACTAGCCAAATTAATAAAGCCCAATGCTATTCTTACATGAGCACAGTTCTGTTTGTTTTTTTTAGCAGAAACGAGATGGAAAAAAAACAGTACACAGAAACCTGACTGTCAGTCTGCAGTATTCAACAGAATGGTCATTTATTTAATTTCAATGAAAACAAAGCATTCAAGTGTATCTGCATGGTATGTATATTATTACATTTTTAGTCCTGCAAAAATTAGACTAACACAGACAAAGAGATATGTACACAAACAAACACGAACACATGATCCAGTCAGGTGACAAAAAATTAAAGCTGAGAGAGTCACCTCAGAGTTTACGACCTTTCAACAAAGGGGAGTACGAGAAACGAGTGCAAATCGGTGTTTGAATTTGATGGATTATGGAAATGAATAAAGGAGGAGGGGACCATCTGGCTAGCACGGCCATGCATACATGTACAGATGTAACTGAACCAATACCTCAATAACATGGTGATACAAAAGCTGGGCTTAAAAAGAACTTTTCAGGAATGACTAACCATTAAAAATGCTGACTTGCTAAACCACTCCAATGCTCTATATTGGCACTGAGGTTAATGAAACACATTCCACACTCCACAGTCACTCGTGAGACCTCACTACGCACGTTAGGTTTCAGTGGGTGGGTGAGTGCTTTTTGGTAAACGGGGATAGACTGGTGGCAGTGACGGGGATATAGTCACGTGTACTGGTCAGTAAAATCTCTTTTCTAAAAAGGAAAGCGTGTCGGGAGTGGGGATGAACAGGGCCATGATCTCTCCGTGTTCCCGCGGGGCGTCCCGGTCACTGCCTCTTGGCCTTGTACGGTCGCGAGCGTTTCCTGCGGTCGGGTTTCCTCTGCTTGTGCAGCCGGCCGATGCTCACGCCCTGCCGACGACGCACCGAGATGTTCTGCTCCACCAGGCTGGCCAGCATCCCTGAGCGTGGGAGAGAGGGATCATGGGAAGGGATGTCACAGACGGCAAGGAGCGAAGGCGGGAAAGGAGAATGACAGAAGGGAGAGATGCGAGGAAGATATTGGGGAAGATGGGAAAAGTTTGGAAGAAATCAAGAGGGCAGGAGATTATGATAGCATTGGAAAATTGAGAGGGATAAGATGGGGTGGGCAGAGAAGCAGAATAGAAATAATGGAGAGGAGGAAGGAGGGAAAGTAATTATGGGAAGGCAAGGAACAGAAGAAAATGGTTGAATGGAAGACATTAACAAAGAAAGAAAGTAAGAAAGGGGGTAGAGAAATTAAGAAATACAGAAGTCAAAAATTCTGAACCTAGTCCCAAGTTCATTCAGACTGAGCACATGACCTGGTATAGCGTGCAAATTACATGTTAATAGTGCATATCCTGTAGCTACAATTCCATACAAACAAAACCTGCAAAACAACTAAACACCTGCACATCTGCATTTATTTTTAAGTTTGTCCTAAAACAGTATTAGAGCTGGGATGACATCAGTTCCACTCAGTGACACGCCGATTCATACACAGGAGTAAGGCGAGATAAGGAATGGATTTTTTAAAATGTGGGAGCGCAGACTTTCAAAGAAATCAATTTTTAATCTGAGTGCTGAAGATTCGCTCTGATATCACATTTATGACTTCATCAGCCGCAGGGAACCACAAAACAGCCTGGAGAGACTCTCTGAAACTATGCCCCAACTTTGCAATTAAGGCACGCGAGGCAGAGGGAAATTGCTGAAAGAGGCTTGCTTATATGACATCAGTGTTAGAGTACATCTTCCTCTGTGGTAGCGGGCTAAGTGGGAGACTGCAGCAGCAGAATGCAAGAGAGACTCTTACCTTCCTGAGACAGCATGGTTATGAAGGTGCAGATAAACTCATCGTAGTTATGGGTCCTCCTCTGATCGTCAATCTGGAAGAACAAAGGAGGAGATTAAATGTACCTTTACCCACAATCCCCTTCAGAGGATGCGTAATGAGCTGCCAGCTGTTGCTCACAGATACCTCCGCTACGATTTCACAGCCTGTAGGAAATCAGTTCTCACTAAAGCTTTTTGTTTCAACCATTTCATGTGTAAGCAGGGAGGAATATTTGAGAGTAAAATGCTTTCAGATTGAACAGCTGAAAAATTAACACAATGTCACACTGTAACATCGGGTGACATGGATTTTTTCTTATAATTTGAATAATTGTTGAAAGGCCAACAAGTCTATGGTTCAGTTTAGCTTCCTCGTTAATTAAAGAACAGTTTTAAGTGTTGAAATGGCCTACATTCCACACATTATCAGTAATGGCCCTCTAAACGTACCTTGTACTTCTTCCTTTTCTCCACCTCCTCCTTGAGACACACTTCATAGTTGGCAATGTCTGCCTCTACACACTTCAACAGTGCCAGCAGTTCCTGCTCGAGAACAAATGATCAATGTCAATATATGGCATCACTATATTCAGTTTATATGTTCACTCTAAGATAGCTGGAGAGAGGCGCTCCACTATTTAATTTTATATATTTAGCTCACATCTTATAAATGTAAAACTTTCATTAATTTTTTATTTTTTTAAACATAAAGTACATACACATTTGTCATTACTGGCAGTGTTTGAATTAAAATAGGTCTAATATGACTGCAAAGATGAGTTGCTACAAAAATTCTAATGCAAAAGCATTTTGCAGGGAGCTTCATTGATTTATAAATGAATGATCACAAGGGAATTTAATTCAATATTAACATACAGTGTAACCAGTTTATCAAGGAAGCCTCTTGTGCTTTGAAAAACAGAAAGCTGATGTTATTGAATTTAATTAGATTTCCTTCTCGCAGAACATTTCTAGCACCAGAAAAAGGATTTGTAAACAAACAGACAGACACTTTGACCACCTTGAATTTTAAATCCTTACTGGCAATCTTAGCATGTTTATATTTGCCTAGGGGCCTGTATCACGAAGTAGGGTTGCCAAGTTAGCTAGATAATTACACAGAGTAAAACCAGGAACATGTCTTTTCACTTCAGGCAGCGGGTGGTGCTGGTGGTGTTGGTAAAGAGTGAGGAGGTGCAGGAGGCGCAGAGGGAGGTGTGGGGTCGGTATGTGAGGGTCACTTGCCTTAGGGGAGTACTTTTCTCCAGTGGGTTTGGAGCTGTGCTCCTCCTTGCTAGGCTTGGCCCCGGCGCTTTCTTTGCTCTCCTCCACCTTGACCTCCACAGCGCTCTGCTCCTTCCCCCCCTCCTTTCTCCCCTCCTCTGCTGGGGCGGCCTTCCTGCCGTCTGAGTGGGAGTCCCCTAGAGGAACCGGCAAGAAGACATTCACTCACGGAGCATCGCCCATAAACCCGCTCTTCCATAGCATGCTCTGAAGAAGAGGGCCCTATTACCATGATTACAACCTTGCCTTCATTTCCTCGGCAACTAAGACACTCAGATCAGCAGGACCTCTCAGCCAGGTGATCCCAAACCTTCTCATCTGAAGCCCCCACTCAAAAATATCCACTCAGTGGCTGAGGACCCCCTACCTCCACACAATAGTAATAGAGCATTCAACACTCACTAGAGTCTGAAATACAGTGGCTATTTAACAAGACATGGAATCCTGCAAAGAACTGCTACACATTTAAAGCCGGAAATTTGTAATATTGTTACAATTCAATTATATTACAGATTGAATAAAAGACACGTAGCTATTAAATCCAAAAATAAACAGATCTGATAGGAATATTAGCATGATTGAAGATATCATCATTAATCTATAAACCAGACCAAGCTTTATCTAAAATTCTAAAAGATGGCATACATGGAACAAGGAAACGGACACAAAATATTCTCAAGGCAATATATCTTTTCAGTTTGGCCAACAATCCCCTGGGGCTCCTTTACAGTCCCGTGGGGGAGCTCAGACTGGGAAGCCAGAGCAGAAGGCAGACATTAGTAAGAGGTATCATCCTCCAGCTTTTTTCTGTGACGTGTGCTGAAGAGAAGCTACAGACTCAAGAGGGCATCTCTTCTGTTCAAAACAAAACCCCTTCACATCATTTTATCCCCCCATTTTGTACTTCATTTTTTGTTGTTAAGCCTGTCTTAACAAGACTGACCACTAACTGATGCCTTGTTTCACAGGCACTTGAGGGAAAAGGCAACTATGTGCTAACTGAGCTCATCTATGCTAGTCTGCACTAACCAGGCTGCGCTCATCTATGCTAGCCTGCACTAACCAGGCTGTGCTTATCTACGCTAGCCTGCACTAACCAGGCTGTGCTTATCTACGCTAGCCTGCACTAACCAGGCTGTGCTCATCTCTGCTAGCCTGCGCTAACCAGGCTGTGCTTATCTACGCTAGCCTGAGCTAATCAGGCTGTGCTTATCTACGCTAGCCTGCGCTAACCAGGCTGCGCTCACCTACGCTAGCCTGTTCTAAGCGTACTGCGCGCACCAGTGCTAGCCTGCGCTAACGCGGCCGGGTCTACCTGTGCTGGGCAGTGCGTAGATGACCCCGTCCCCCTGCAGGTGCAGCAGGGCAGAGCTGACGGCCGGCCCCAGGTCACGCACGGCCCTGTGGTAGCGCTGGCAGTCGCGGCCCTCCTCCTCCCCGAACAGCACCTTGGACAGGTGGGAGGTGACGGGGCTGGAGGGCCGCGTGGCGCTGGCCGAGCGGATGGGCGAGCGCAGCGGGGAGTTGAAGGCGCTGCCGATCTCAGAGGCCGTGTCCGTGCTCTCGTTGCTGGGCGTGGGCGAGGGCTGGGAGGGGGCCGTGATGCAGATCCCCCCGGTGCGGCCCTCCGTGCGCACAGACAGCGGGATGCAGAGGTCCCTCTTCTGGGTCTCCTTCAGCTTCTCGGCCAGAGCCGTGATGGAGCCAGGCTGCAGGAGAGAGAGCTGTGCCTCTTTGCCACCTACCCCCTCCGTCTTCAGGCCCATCTTACTCTTAAACCTGCACACAGAAACAAACTTATATTCAGTCAATATGCACTTTTAGGAATAGCACTTAGCATTCTCTGAGACCCCTACAGAAAAACTCCATTGCCTCCAATTACCAGTAGTGATTGCTACACCAGAATGATCATTTTCAGTTCAGAACATTCTAATCATACACCTACGGAAGCAAGCAGCCATTAATGACACCTTAAGCATGCTTGCCTTACTGCTTCCCCTCTATCAGTAGAGGGGCAGCAGAGGTGAGGAACAACCAAAAATAACCCTGACCTGACAGGTGTTTCTGTCCTCATACAGTCCTCCTCCTCTTCATCCTCATAGTCATCCTCGTCATCAGAGTATGGAGGGTGTGGCGGTCCTGGTGGCCTGGTGCGACCCACCCCTGCTGCCAGGTCCTCCTCTTCCTGCACGGAAAAACAGATGTCAGGGAACTGTCATACATCTCAAACCTGTGAAAAATCACACTGACTGAATTTAACCACAAAGTATTACTGTACTTTCCTAATAACACAAGAACTTGGAAAACAATACATATACATAAATATATACATAAATCACCACATGGGGACACATTAGCAGAAGAAAAGAAAAAAAAAAAGATTGTAGCTACTGTCCTGTGGGAAAAAATTATTGACTTTGCAAGAATGCATAATCCCCCTCACAAGGCAGCTGTGACAGGGGTACAGACCTGCATGGGGGACTTGGCGTAGTTATGGTTGTCCAGGAAAGCAGGCAAGCGCTGGACGATGGGGTTGGGGGTGACGGTGGGGGCATTTCCAGGGAGGCCGCTCCCCAGGGGGGCTGCCTGCTTCCCCTGACCTTTGGCTCTGCTGGACGGGCTGGCGCTGGACTGGGGCTGGCTCTGGAGGCTGGAGCTGTCTGTGGAGTCTGGAGTCAGGACAGAGAGACAGCTGTCCACACTGTACACCACTGCTCACATGGAACAGGGACCCACAGGGGAATCCCTACAGTTTCTCACCAAAGACAACCCGGGGTAATCCGAGGGGGGTGTTAACAGGGCATTGCTGTGAAAGAGGCTGAACCCAGGGCTGGGATAGTGAGCGTTTTTTTTTGCATTCATTCCTTTTTTCAGGGTGCACTTTGTATTCACTATACACAGTTCCGTATTTTGAAACATGTGGGTGGTAAAACAAGCATGGGGAGACCTCAGCTTCTCTGCCATTTTGGAAATCCACGTACTACAAGAAATAAATGTCAGTGTCCTTTTGCATCGTAGTTTCTCATTCCAAAATAAGAAACGTTGATAGAATGTCCATTATTTACTTAGAATTTCTCTGGAGGAATTATCACTGCTATCCGTTTCGGCGTCGTACACTTCTACAAAAGTACTTGTACAGAGAAATGCTATTATCTACATTTCATATGGGCTCTCTTGAACTCGATGAGCCCAAGTACAAGCGTCTCTTGACCAGTATTGGCAATGCAGTTGCACAGAAAATACTTTACCCCCATCTGTGTGTAAGAAAATTCTGTATAACTTCAGCTCATCAAAGAACCATCTACGGACATGTTATTGAAGTGACGACTAAAAATCATGTTAGCTAGTGACGTTACGTTTCCGACGGTGTATAGTTTGTTAGGCCTGTATAAACAACACAGGCTTTTTTCACCCGGGTAACGAAACTGCAGCATTTTCAACACGGTTTTTGGTTTTGCGCTTCGCCAACAGCAGTCCTTGAGATTTAATATAAAAAATGTTGACATGGCATATGGCATTCCCTGACAGGAGGAATAAGGCTGGCCAGAGGGGGGGGGAAACACACACCTGTCTGTGGGGTGTCCTCAGACGCCCCCGCGGCTGCAGGGTCAGCGTCTGCGTCCTCCTGTTTCAGCGCGGGAGAGGTGTCCTCGGGCGAAGACGTCTCCTGAGGCTTGTTGCCCTGGACCAGCTCCGGCTGGGTCATCCGGATCAGCTGAGGACACAAGAGAGCAGCCTGTAAGACCAGCACCGTTCTCCTGATCCAGCACCGCTGATCAGAGCAGCCTGGGCACCGTTCTTCCATGCTCTCCAGTCTAATCATGCCACGCATAATTACTGTACCATCCGGGTTATAATTACACCATAAGAATGTCAAAAGGGTGAGAGATGTAGTTCTGCAGAAAAGAAGATTAAGTACATAATGGGAGATCACAATAGTTCCCAAGCTTATACTTTACTAATAAATGATAAAGATCTTTTTATTTTTTTAATTATTTGATGAACTGTCATCACTATTTCTTGGGCAAAACAGAGACAGGCAAGCTGTGAACATTTAACTTTCTAAATTACTGCTAGTTTAATATCTGAACAGTTACCATCTCAACCGATAGGCCAGTGGAGGATGGGCAGGCCAGCGGAGGATAGGCAGCCCCCTATAGCCAGGTTCCTCTCAAGATTTCTTCCCATCGGGAGTTTTTTTTTCTTGCCACTGTTTGATTGTTTTTCTCCTACTCAGGAGTCATTTAAATCATATGCTATTTGGGGGCTTCGGGCTGATATTTCTCATTTTTATTCCCTTTTTATACCATGTAAAGCATCTTTGGGACAGTCTGCTGTGAAAAGCGCTATACAAATAAACTTCAATTGAATTGAAAGCTAAACTTCAGGAAATACACAAAAGTCTGCTACACTTTGCATTCACAAGCTATTCATCCGACTGATGCAACGTCATTCACAAACCCCACTCCTCTAATACCCTGCCGGTAACCAGGCCAGCACTAGATTTCTAACATCTGAAATATTAAACACCTGCACTAAGAGAAACAGCTTATCTAAATTACGCTACCCTGAGAGTCATACACATATGAAGCTAGTGGGAACTACACTGCCCAACTGCAAAAAAATTACAATCAACCAGAGCCAACTTGTAATTTCAACACCCACAGCAGCAACTTTGCACATAAAGGTATACTTGCAGAGGAATTGCCCTACTTCTGTACAGTCAAGGGAGCAGAAATGATCTGCCAGAATCATTTTGCAGAGAATTAAACTTCCAGGCCTTATGCCCCTCGTCCAGGAAGGGCTGCTAATGTTTCCTACCTGCTGAAGCCCCTCCAGCACAGTCTGTCTGTTCCTTTTCAAGATCTCAAGTTTTGCCTCATATTTCATCCTCCGGTCAGGAACCACAGCCATCAGGTTAAAGCGAATGTCATGGTAAGGCTCACTGCAGTAAAAGACACACACAACCCAGAACACGGTTAAATCTCTTCTAAACATATTGGGCAATTTAACACACCGGGTTTAATTCACGATTAACCTGGAAATTAATATAGAATTAACTCAATTCTAGATCGAAAGTATAATTGGTACAGTGGTAATCACAACACTATTACAGAGGATAACCAACAGAAGTACACTGTACAACTGAAAAATAATAATTGCATGATAAATACAGGAAATAGAAACACACTTCACAAGTACAAGTGTTATTAAGTAAGATACTGCACATATCATATATCCTACTTTGTTATTAGTAAAGTATACATGTTTTGGAAGCCCTCATCTTCCATAAGCTTACGCGACCTTAAGGTGATGTTTCCCGAGTTCCATATAGCTTTTTTAATTTATCTGAAATTATCCCTTATGTCACTCCATACGTCTGTATTCCTGTAATGTTCTATTGGGTTCTTTATTGAGAATATAATTATTTTTAAAAAGAGTGATTATGATTGAACATGGTCTTCATGCATTCTCTTCATTGAAGCAAGCAATGTGGAATATGAAAGAGCATTCTGGAATTTTCTGTCGAGGGTGATACCCTGTGGAGTTCCCGGGGCCTTACCCAGCTGTAGCCAGTCCTATCCTCTCCATGATGACCCGGCGAGCTTTATCTGTCCACTCCTCCTCTTCACCCCAGGGGCCTGAGAGACAGGCAGAGAGAACATTCTGGAGTTACTGCCAGCACAGAATTACTAGACTGATAGCTGCTACATTGCATCTGACGCGTGTTCAAGACAGCAAATGTTAGTCAGCATATTCAAACTTTTTTATGTTCGTCGCTAACGTTAGCTAACAGTTTGAGAAGGTGCACAGCGTCTTCCCCTGGTAGAGGAAAACCTGGGTTAATTTCAGAAATCAACAGTTGCATATATGTGGATACAGAGCTACGAAGACATTTAAAAGTCCAAAGGCTTGCCCCTTTCTGTCACACTCCATCTCCCTCCCCATTACAGAGAGCCCCTCACCATGGTCTATGGGGTAGGCCTTGAGCCCATCCAGCTCAAAGAGGCGGTCCTTGACAGGCACATAGCTGACGAAGTGAAAGGCCTCCATGGTCCTCACTGCGCTAATGCCATTCTGCTTCTCTGGCAGGTGTCTGGGCTCAGGTCTTCATGGAAATCAAGGTCAAAAAGTCAAACGTTGCCCCCCCCCTTCACAGCCAGTGCACCTTACAGGTCTCAGTTCTCACATGTTCTATTGTTCATTCTTTTCTCAAGAAAAGCATGCCACTATTGTAATGTGCACAACATATATCCTGTCATAACAACTCGGTGAATTATTACACAGGATAAGATCTAACCTATCTATCCTAACTGATTAATAGTAATAACTATACAATGCAATCAAAACTGCATTGAAGTTCTACGGTTCTATTTTGAAAAGGCAAAATTTAGCGAAACAAGCTGCCCTACCTGGCATGGCTGTTGTGAGCTTTGGCAAGCTCTGGTGCATTTCCAATGGCATAACCTTTACTCTGAAACACAATTTAAAAACTCACTTTCCCATGGTGCAATACTGAAACAGTCACAAAGCATAGGAGATCCAACATACAACAACTTTTAAGCACAAAGAAAACACAACACATAAATTCAAGCTTCATACCCAAATTCAAGCTTCATACCCGAATCATACCCAAGTACACCACCACACAAAATCAGTGAAGCCCTACTCACTCTTACCTGGAATTGGAGGAAAATAATTAGAGGCTAATGCTTTGTACAAACGTTCACAATATGTGAAACAGTAGGTGACTATACAGTAGGATACATATACAAAGGCACATGCCATCCTGCCTTCACAGAGTGCAAATAAATGTACACTTTTGAACATTGTTGTAATATTGTGCCTCTACAATAGGAAGATGCAAGCTGTTAAATAAGTGAAGTCTGCATTGTGCTCAAGCATATGGCAGCTGAATGCAGGTCTGTTCTTACCTCCGGGCTGAAACCTTTGGTAAACTCCTTTATACGGCTGAGTGTTGCTCCAAGCTCTACCCCACTGCAGTTTAGAAGTACACTAAGAAGGGCGTGGGTGGCACATGAGTTTGGGATAAGCTGCACATGTGAGAGACAAGAAAATAAATGAGTGTCATGTAGCAAACACACATTTCCTATGAGCAAAGTGGTTCACAGCAGTTATTCAAAATCTAAATTAAACTGTGCTGCAGCTTGAGATCATTGCCATGCATTTAAGAAAGCTCATCACCTGAACAAAACAAATCAAACTTAATCTTTCTATCTTCACATCTATCAGAACCGCACCTGATGGGCAAAGAACATGTCATTCACAATCTCATCGTCAATGACTGATGTTTCATCCACCAGGGTCGACACCTTCCTTCTGGACCGCCGTTCTTCAATCCACTTGAATAGGAAAATGAATCCATAGACGGGGCTGCAAAAGTAGGGTGCACATGTTTTTGTTTTTTTCCTCCCTAGTCACCAATTGTGTTTTAAAACAATACATGAATAATTGATCAATCATGATCAACACAGGTTATGCATACCTTTGGCATTTACTCTGCAGATCATAAATCTCTTCAACCTGGACTCCTTTAATACCTATAAACGTAGAAACACGTTTTGTAATCTGCATGAAAAGAGCAAATAGTAGGACATATACCCCAGTTTGCTAGCATATTTTCAACTCACCAAAATCCTCCACCAGCAGCGTGAAGAGTCCTAAAACAAAAAGCAGGGCCGGATAACTAACATTTCAACAAGATGGTTTAATCATAATCATAGTTAGTTCATGAAAGTCATTGTGGAACATGCGTAAGTTAACCAACGCAATTCAAAATAAAGCAACAAGAAAGTATGTTGCTAGCTACATGGCAGGCTACCAAGTTAACGGATACCTAATTAATTAGTGTTTGTATTCAGTTCCTGTCCACATAACATGTTACGTTTCAAAATGAGTTTCATAAGACGTGGCGCTTGTTAACGTTACCGCTACAGTGTTCATTCTAAGCCGAGATGTGACGCTAAACAATACATACAACAACTGCAGTTAAAGCAGCCTGTTAGCCTCCGCAAGATAACAAGCAAACTCGCACAGCACAAAACCATAGTGTAACGGTTCATTAAGACTTGCTACACATAATCCCTGGGTAGCTGATGAAATATCTGAAATATATTAGCATAGCATTTTATTCAGGAATCGCCTCAATAACGTGAGTTTAGCTCCAGTCAGCTAGCTAGCTGCTAGCTTGCTACCAACCTACCTGGATCACTTTCGAGTTCCAGCCACCCTTTATTCATGTTTTATTTTTTCCGAGTCCTTTGACTCTTAACTACTTCGCCAGTCCATATCGCCAGGATGTTAATAATTATACTGGTGTCATAAGGCAGAAGTATTTCAATTACAGAGAGCTAGCTAAATTCTGAACACAAAAGCAACCTCAATTGAATAACTCCAAATTGCGTCACTACTATGCGACTACACAACAACATCAAAGGCGTCAAAGACCGTAAACGTTTACGGTGCAGACGTGAGGACATATTGGTAAGGTCAGTGACAGATTTTATTTTTCAGAAGCAGTGCAGTCTACTTATTCCTCCAGCAGATGTCGCAAACTTAAAATGAATAAATAACTAAATAGCTTGCGGGGACATAATAAACCCTTCCTTTTTTTGCTAATGAACAGAGACATTAGATGAACAATAAAAGCATAAAAATACATAGATTGAGGCATGCATTCAACTCCTAATACAGGACTATTGGCCAAGTTCTTATACAGGCTTACTAGATAAGAGTATAGTCGACTGTATTATGTAATAAGCAACATCTATATTTTATTTTTAAACTATTGACATCTCGTTTCTCCTCCTGCAAGCACTTAAATGTACAATGTAATGGCAGAACACTCTTGAACACATGTAGCTTCTGAATAGGCTGTAATTGCTTGTAGAAGATATGGTATAATCAAGTTTTATTCAATATTCAAAATTGTATCAAGCACATTTTGTTGCTAAATTCTATTAATAGTAAATTAATCAAAATTACAAGCATGCCCTAATCTGTCTCAACGTTATCAATGGAAATTGACAATTATTTGCTGCACATTGATTAGATTCAAAAATGGAAACACAGACAACATCTATGGAAGGTGATGTTTTGCTGATTATTTCCTGATTAAAGCCCTGCAAGCAATAAGGATTGCATGTCAGAAAAGGCTGGGGTAATAAAAACCTTGTTTTTCCAGAAATGTTCCATCGCTATATTAAAACTACAAAAAATTGGAGATGGTTTCATTTTGCATCAAGATACATTTGCTTGGATGACTACTCTAATGTTTGACACATTACACAGTACAGAGACAATGCAAATGTGTTTTTTGATCCTGTTTGACACTCCCATCAGTCAGTCCAAATACTTCTTCCATCATTTACCAGCTGTCCATGTACAACCTTGTCACATTGAGTACAGAAAATTGGCCTGCTGGATTGGAGACTTGAACCAATTAAATCTAGGCGGATTACATCACACATATATATATCCATGACAGAATATGTCCTGCTTCAGTCCTCATCTTTCAGGCCACAGCATGAATTATGACGGGCTAGCCATTGCAATGTTAAATTGCAATGCTGATGGTGATCTAGTAAGAATAACTTTCTGCAGCTGTTCCACAGCACATCAGTAACTGGAGCATTTGTGTGATAGCTTTTACTCTGCATTTTTGTTTTTTGCAGTGAAATCTGAGCAAACCACAAAAGCATGTAGTGGTAAAATCTATCTCTTGAAAACACTCTTGAAAATACACTGTAATGTATTCCTACTTATGGGATTATCATTGCTTTGAGGAAGGGATACTGTCTACATTAGTTAATACTTCTGGATGAAATGCAGATTGATCCCCAAAACGTTACTGTAGCCAGTTTTACACCCCTGTCATTAGCTAAATTACATTCTACCTATAATAATTGATGGTTAATTTCTGGAATTCGCATGTGCATATTAATACTAAATTGGTAGTTTGACTTCCTGGTTGACTGATATGCATTTCTTACTTTATTAAATATTTTCATAAAGTTAATAGACGTTCTGATTTCTAAATAATGTGTCTCGCTATAATTGCTCCCAGTGCTACTGATTCAAGAATTGGTCGCGCGTGCCCGGAACTCTCGAACTGGTGTTTTCTATTCCTAAAGGGGACCGTTCTCGCTGTTGCTCTTGAAGAAACTGGTGAAACAAATAAAAGAGCTTGCTGGTTAACAAAAAACTGAAATTATTATATAGCTTCAGAGGGAGTTACATAGCGACTGCGAGAGGTAAGAAAGCAGTTTGACCTTATTTGTAATTTTTAAAAATTTGTTACGATCAAAGTACGATTTGGGCATTGGGGGCATTTTTCTGATCTAACGTTAGCTCGTAAGCTAGACAACGTTAACGTTAGCTCTGAAGCTAGCTAAGTGATGTCAACTCTGGACAATAGGCGCTAACATTAGCCTGGCTAGCACTAGCGGCTACACAGTGCGCTGTGTGAATTTGGTATTGCATTGTGGCAGAAATCAGGTTATGAAACGTGTGATTGTAGAAATGGAGAGATTCGCTGGAACGAAAAAGCAGGAAATAAAACCATTGCACTTTACTAGCGATATCCTATGGACCACATCGAAGTCGGTTGCTAACTAGTTAAGCTAACTATCGTTAGTTATATGTCGACTTCATGTGTCTATCAAACTGGTCATTTTTATACTAGGGACATAGCGAGCTACCAAATGTCCTTTTGTGTTCGCGATGCAAAGCACGCTTGTGAGAACACTAGCTAGCTAGTGATGCAGCATTTTTTTCTTTTCAAACATCATAAACTGTATCTAACGTTACTCAGACAGCCAGCCACTTCGGTGCACACATGTGTATCTTGATATAGCTTAGCTCAGTGCAAGTCATAATTGACATGATCCATTGTCGCAGATAAGTACAAACCGTTCTCGCTAACGTTAGCTTGTCAGTAATAGACACCGTGGCCAGTTATAACAAAAACATACGGAGACGGATTCCCACAAAATATCCCAAAAGCTTTGGGTTAAGGAACGTAAGTAACTGGACATAACTTGCTTAGCTAGCTACAGTATCTTACATCGACACCTCGCCGGTGTCAAGTGGCCAGTAGTAAAGCTGATTTTGATTCTCTCCCACTTACATTAGACTTGGATTTGGAACTGGTACACCTGACCAGTGCAATCGCTGGACATTCATCAATGTACTATCAAGCAGAAAATAAACACAGCAGTAATGCTGGGCCAGCACTAAGTCATGTCAATTAAACAGTACCTGTGTTTGGTCTGTTTGTCTATAAGCTTTTTGCACATTAGTATAACTTAAATACTGTGAGGGATTCTCTGTACTAGGCTTTTTCAAAGTTGGTCCTTTGGCACCCCGTGCATGCTTTCCTTCCTTCAAATCATTGCAACCCGTGAATTGTAGCAACTTTTATTCATTGTTATTATTTAGGCAAAGTTAGCATTTACTTATGGGTGATTTGCCATATTAGACCTGTTTTCAAGTGTCCCACCATACTTTAATTGCTAAACATCTGGGCTCCTGGTCACTGAAATTTAACCATTTGTGGAAAATTGATGAGATCAGAGATGAAGGCAGGTGCTAAATGTATATTTTAACACCTTCATATTTCCTCATGGGTAATATAATTACATGAGTGTTTTCTTCTTAGGCAAATTGACAAGTTCAGCATTCACTGAAAAAAAAACTCACCAGACTGAGTTGTGAAGTGTAGCCTAAGACTTGTGCTTGCTTTTAAGTTAACAACAAACCTTGATTGAATACAGGCTGAGTCAAATGGCACGGAATGAAACCTGCATTGTATTAATAGGCCTCAGGAACAAATTAAGAACTTGTTAATGCGTAGCAAAATAGAATAGATGGGATTCCCTCAGGTCCCTCAAGTTTGAGAATTGCTGCTCTCTGCAAAAATAAAAGGATATTTCATTATTCCACTAGGAGTGTTGTAAAGATCATTATCATTTGCTATGGTTTGCACCACAATCTAGACGTTTACTGCAGACAGAACCTACATTGCGTTGCTTGGTGTATAGCCTAATAGTTTGCCTATTCTAATATTTCATCATAATACTTGGCACTGTGCTGTTTGACTGTTGTGCAGACGGTTGCTGGAAAGTAGGCTAAAGCAATCCCAGTCCGATGGGAAGATGGAGCAGAAGAGGACTCATTCATTTCTCCCGATGGCCCCGGAACGTCGCTTTCTCGCAACAGCACGTGAACACTGCACTTTCTCGCGACAGCCCGGGAACGCTGCGCTTTCTCGCGACAGCACGTGAACACTGCACTTTCTCGCGACAGCCCGGGAACGCTGCGCTTTCTCCCGACAGCCCGGGAATGTTGCGCTTTCTCCCGACAGCCCGGGAACGCTGCTCTTTTTCTCCGCTGCCCGGGAACACTGCGCTTTCTCCCCGCTGCCCGGGAACGCTGCGCTTTCTCCCGACAGCCCGGGAACGCTGCGCTTTCTCCCGACAGCCCGGGAACACTGCGCTTTCTCCCGACAGCCCGGGAACGCTGCGCTTTCTCCCGACAGCCCGGGAACACTGCGCTTTCTCCCTACAGCCCGGGAACGCTGCGCTTTCTCCCGACAGCCCGGGAACACTGCGCTTTCTCCCTACAGCCCGGGAACACTGCGCTTTCTCCCTACAGCCCGGGAACACTGCGCTTTCTCTCCGCTGCCCGACCTGCTAGTGACAATGAGTGAGTCAGTGGAATGATCAAGCCACACTGCGTCTGTCGGGGAATGGACAGCTCCGGATCTCGGGGCTGCTATATCAATGTTAACATTGCAAATTCAACCAACTGTGTGTGCAGTCATACGCGAAGAGAACATATTTGCTATCATTGTATAAGCCCTTGAATTGAGTTCAAAATCCTGCACTGCCTTGATCTCACTAATAAAGTGACTTTTTCCATTTGGCTGTTGAACAGTAAAGCAGATTTATATCCGATGTGTCAAAAGTGTAGCGTAGCGCAACCTTTTGGTTCTTTTCAGTTAGAAACACATTTGCACCCACAAGTTTGGTGACACAGTTAAGACATAAGATCATCTTTCAATGCATTTAGCCTATACTCTTCCCCCCCCCCCCCTTTCAAATTCCCACTTTCAAGTGGAACTGCCCATTCTAAAAAGCAGCTCCTGTAAGCCTTCCTGTTGGCTCTTATCCCGTGTGAGTGTGCAGTGGAAGTTGAGTGAGATGGAGGCTCTCATTGCAGCTGTCCATGCAGAGGGCGGTCATTTCATCAGCTGGACAATATGCTTTCCTCTGCTTGCGGCATGGGACAGTTACCATTCCTCAATGGGTTGATACAGTGAAGCTTGACTGGACCTGAAAGTGTCATGCAGTTTGCCTCTACATCTGATTTTTATTTGTTTATTTAGAATTGATGCGGGGAAAGAGAACCTGTAACTTTAAGAGCTGGAATGACAGTGTGATCTCAAGTGTAATGTCTCACTAGCATCAGCTGAGAACCGCCTCTTTGGCTGCTACATTGGGAGCTGGCATTTGCCTCCAGAGTTTGTTTGGTTGTGTTCCCAGCGTAGACTCTCAGTGCGGAGCACGGTGAGGCTGATATGACATTAAAGTGGTTGGTTCTCCCACTCTTACCTTGCTGCCTGTGAAACACCTGCATTCTCATTCTGCACACACACACTTTTACTCAAATGTGTAGGAATACTTCATGAATACTGATTGATTCAGAGTATAACTCTGTTGTGTTAAATGCTTTCTGTCTTTTTAACATCTTGTTAATTTGTCATTTTGTGGTTTGAACTGAAGCCTTTTGTCTCTGGTTGTCATTCTAGGGTGTGTAATAAGGTGGATTTATTGAATCATATGTACAGGAAATTGAATCTTGTGGCAGCTTGGTTTCGTTATCGTTTGGCCTTGTCAGGCACACTGTACTTGTATCTCAATTGTCTTGTAGGGGTTGCAGTGCAACAGCTGTCTCTGCATTGTGCGCAGTGTTGGTATTCATCAGTTCATCATTCACTGAAAAACCTGCCTGAGCAAAACTGACTGAATTGTGAAGAAAAAGTGTTACACTTGAACTTGCTTTTAAGTTGGCAACAAACCTTGATTGAGTACTTGAGATTGTACAGTCTTACCTTGCATTTACAGTGAACACAGACTTTGCAGGGCTGATCATGTGCTCCGATGATTCGCAGGGCAGAAGCAGGTCAGTAGGTCCCAGTGAAACTGCTTTCAACCTGGTGGGGGGTGGGGGTGGGTCAGGCAGGCTGTGGCTGTGTGTTTGTGTCTGGTGGTGACGCATGATTGGCTGGTCTGTCGGGCCAGGACCAGGGAGGGATTAAAGGAAGTCTTCTAATTCGAGGGCTGACCCTGGTGTACTGGTATTCAGAGGCCAGCTTGGACAGAACTGGGACACACTCTGTTCTGCAAAATCCGCCACAATGTGCTTTTAATAGAAACTATTGGCCAAGATATTTATAGCTGTTTGTTTCTATTTTTGAAGCTGTGTTTTACAGTGAGTGGAGGTAGCAATTGATTTGTGAAGACTACATTTAAGTTTGAAACAATTTGGCCTATATTTAGAGTACCTTTAGTTACCAACACAGAAGTAGAACCAACTTTTTTTCAAAGTTGTTATTGATCTCCTTCTCTTTAAAGCAGGGAAAAGCACAATATGCGCTATCTTTGTTTATTCTTAAACACATAAACCTGCAGCGCAAGTAGGTATAATGTTTAGGCCAAATGTGAAAGGGTGTTTAATTAGCAAATAGTCTAAAAATTATATTTTTTCAGATATGTTCTTGCTGATGAGTCCTAGTTGAAGTTTTATGGGTAACATAGGTTACCTGTGTGAGTCTGCAAAGGGGCATTATAACGATCCACCTGTGGTGAGCAGTATGTAATATTTCATCTGTAGTTCTCCAGATGAAAGTTTTTGTTTTGTTCCAGCTTTGGGGAAAAGGTAGACTGATTGATTGTCATAGTCTTGGTGTTCAGTATCGCATTTTTTACTTCACAGAGGAGGCCAGAACAGTATTCTCTTGGTGTTCATTAATCATTTTGGTGTGAATTGAAGATTCCTGTAAAATAATCAGTTTGGCATGGTCCCCAGTGAAAATCGAATCCCATTCTAGAGGAGCATTTAAGTACTTCTGAAGCGCCTCTCTGTCACTGAGGCACTGGTTTATTTGAGAAGATGTATGCTTTTCTAAAACCATTCTAAAGTCTTCTGTTTCGGGTGATAACTCACAAAGGGTTTGGCCAAGGTGACCTCACATGCATGTTGTGTGGTCAAATGTAAGCGAAGTGAGCATCCATTTATCCCTCTGTTTTCACTCCTTTCTCAAATGAGGTGGTCGATATTGGTTGACGGCCCTTCTCATGGATGATGTAGGCTGTGTGGAGGGAAAGGGGGTGACGTCGGGGTTCTCTGTGATGTTCTGGTCCAGGACTTCAAGGACAGAGTGACATTTAGGCCGGGGTGGGGAGCTGGGGGTTTTTCATGTTCACAAAGGACTTTTTTTATCTGCCGAATTTCCTGCAGTGTTGTATAATGAGAGAACTATGTGTGAGTGCATGTGTGAGAGAGATAGATAGATTGTGTGTGTGTTTGTGTGTGTGTGCTGCTTTGTCTGTCCATGCTTTAGCATAGCCTGTATCTTGTATAACTTTACTTGTAAGTAATAGCTGCATTACCCAGGTCTTATGTAATACAGCTTATGCAAGCAGCTGTCTTTCATTTTAGCAGGCTCCTTGTTATTATTTTCTTTTTTTCTCTACATTGGGAGATGAAACGCTGGCTTTAACTCTTTCTGTCTGCGAAACGGAGGTGGCAGCAGGAGAGTCGTGAAACCGCTGGAGGGGAAATGATTTATAGGGAATCGACACGTCCGCCACGCTCTGCCCTTGAGGCTGCAGAGGCTACAGCCTGTTTATATTGTGGAATGTGGAATTCTCAGCTTTTTTGCGGAGTTGTCACTCACCGTTCTGGTAACAAATCCCTTTGTCTGCTCAGAAGTATGGCTGGTAGCCAGACTGCTGACTACTCTTTGTCTCTTGAGGGACTTCCTTTCCTTCAGATGGCATTATCCTCTTTTGACCCTTCTTGAAACGAGCAAGGCAGTCTTTGTGCCTCAGGATGGGTGAAGCTGCTTCTTGTGTTTTTAGAGCACGAGACTAAAGTGTTGTGTTGGTAGATAAGTTGGCCCCTTTGGCGTTTCTCTTGGTGCCGTGGTGTTCGTGTCTCCCGTCATAATATAGATAAAACTTTCCTCATATTACAGTTTTCAGCTTCTATTTCTGAACATGTCGGGGTTTCCCCCAGCTACTGATAGCAGAGGAACATCAGAACTCGGGTCTGCGTGGAAGGGTTAAAGAAAAGGCGCGGTGGTACCATTTAACAGAACTGGCGTTGTGTAGTCATGTTTTCACCAGGGTCAAGCGGAGGCCATGCTGTGTGGATACCACAGCATCGCTGCTTACACTCAGAGGCACTTCCCCTTTGTGTCCTGGGGGAAACCCTGCATGTTTGGCCATATTTAAAATATAGTAAATGTGCTAGTAAGGCCTTCTCTGCCTATTTGTTTTATACATGTCTAATTGGAGCTGTATGTTTTTTTAATGAATGGAATGATTAGGTTCGTACTCTTGGGGTGCACACAAACGTCTACCCCCCGGTAGGAGTTCGCTTGTATGTGGGCCCAGGTTTACACAGTGTGGAGGGAACCTGCAGGCAGTTCAGGGAGGAAAATGTTAATCTGCCTCATTTTGTAATTAATTTGAAATGTAATTTTATTTGTTTTGTTGCTTCCGTATCCGCCTGAATAATGAGATTTGTGTTGTCCTTTTCCGTGCTGCGTTTGAGCTTCCCAGGGAAATTTACCACCATGACCCAAAGGATTGCGAGAGTGGGATGTTCTGGATAATGTAAACGGTCTGTCCCTTGGGATTCTCTGTCTTTCTCTCCCTTAAGTGAAATTTACTTTTGTTTTCTTCATTGCTGTTTTTATGAAAGTGCCGATTCTCAATTAAACATATTTTAAATAAATAATTTTAGTGAGAGAAAGGCTGGGTAATTAATGTGACAGCCACCGTTGCACAGTCTGAACAGGCTATCATGGTTATTTTGGGTTTTTTAAATGTAATTTTGTTTGACCTGGAAGTGGAACCATTTAGAAGTGGGGTGAGCAGTCTTGAAAAGTATGCCGAGAAGCAGAAATAATTGTATTTGAAGTTGGAGAAAAGAGAAGAGCCTAACCTCAATAGTTTTATCTTGAAAGCTGAAACCCTTAACATCATTTCATTAAAAAATTATTCTGCATTTTGAAAGGATTACTTTCATGGGCTCTCTGCAAGCGAGGAGCTTTGAGCTCTTGGTTTCTGTATACATTTTGAATGTAGCCGCCACAAGATCAAAATATTCTATCTCTGGAAGAACAGAAACCAAAGACGGCATCACTCAGCATCACCAGCATCAAGGCCAATGGACCCATATCTGTAATAATAGAGCCTCCATTACTTTCAGTGCTGCCCAATCTGCAAAACAGCGATGCTCTTTCAACAGCCTCTCTCCACACTGTAGTTCTGCCCATCTGTGTTTGTAGGCCTATCGCATTACTCTTCCACCAGTTCACTCATTTCCCCAGGCAGTGCTGGGGCCAGTGGTGCCCCACAGGCATCCTGGCCGCAGGCTGTAGTAGCGTGGTTATCATTCTGTGCCAGGCCCTGGGGCCTATCGCTGTGCCAAGGACTCTGGCTTTCTGCTGCCCGTGCTGTCCAGTAGGCCCAAAGGAAGGAGCGTTTATTCATTTGTAGTGCTATTCACTTTTTCTGATCAGTAGGTAAAAAGCTGTATTGACTTGTATAGATGCAGCTTTACTGTTAATCAGAGTTTGTTAAATGGCTTTAATGCCAAACTTATCATTGATGTTATTATTTGATTAATCTTAACAAATTCACATGGGTTACTTCTGTGGTGAAATGGTATTTATTTGGTACAATAATGTAAAATGACGCTGGCAGTGGTCTGATATGATTTGAAGGCAGAGAATGTCACTAGCTTCCATAGCTGTTGCCTCAGAGGATGCTTCTCTTCGCTGAGACCTGACTGACCAGAGTATGTAGGACTCGCTGCCAGCCGTATTCAGCACGGTCTGGCTCTCACCCCAGACCTTGGGGCACATCCCCATACTGGAAGAGCGTGAGGCGCCCGGGAGCCGGTTCTTGGGCATTCTTTAGCCATGTGTCTCTCGGGGGGTTAAGTATGACTAGTAAACCTCAGCCAGTTCCTATGAAACGGAGTACTATCCAGCATACAGCGGAGGGCCATCTGGTGTAGCCTCTTTAATATACAGTGCAGAAACCTTGTGTTCTTTCCATGCTCTTTTGCAAGAACATAATGCAGCAATGCTTTCATAGGCTACAGTAGGCTTCAGTAGCCGCTGCTAAGGCAAGAGTGTCACAAATGCAGCCCCAGTGTATCTGTGAGTGGAATGAAACGCACGACTCGCCCCCCCCCCCGGCTTTATGCAGAGGAAAATGAGCAGGCACGATGCCCCCCATAGTGCAGCCCCCCCCTCCGCTCCGCTGATTCCCAGAGACGCCTGTTATTGAGCATGAGGCTCACGTCAGCAGAGCCGAGCAGCGCTCGCGGGAGGGGAACGAAGCCGTGTTCACCACCAAAACAACCGGGGGCTTTCCGATGACTCACAGCCCGGCTGACGGAGATGGGGTCGGAGCCGGGGGGCGGTGGGCGGTTGGGAGGGGGAGCGCTGGAATGGAATTCACTTGGCAGTGCAAAAAACATGAGAGAGAGGCAGAAAGAAGGAGAGGAGTGTGTTATGGTGTTGCGGTGTGTGTGTGTGTGTGGTGGGGGGGGTGGAAATTGAATTATGTAATACTCCTTCCAAATAGTTGGGATTCATATCTGTATGTATGACTGTGCGTATGTTTGAGTGTAGTGCGTGATCAATATGTGTTTCAAGTGTGTGTTTTGACTAGCAGAATGGCGTGTAAGTGTTTGGGAGTAGAATTGGATTGGGAAGGAGGCAGGGGGAGTGGGCAGACCACCACCACCCCTCCCCCTGCCCACAAATGCCCCCACCATGGCTAGGTGGGCGTTTTGAGTGTGGAATTAAAGATGTCTGAGTCAGTGTATTTATGTGTCGAATCGGATAGCTGGAGCATCATGCCAATGGAATCGAAGGCATTTACATGATATAGCATACTGTGCATGCGTGTGTGTGTGTGCACTAGCTGTGTGTGTATCTCTGTGGCTGCTGGAGGATGTGTGGGTCATGTTTGCCGCTTGTGTGGGGCTGGAGCTGGGAAGGGGTGGAGCCTCTTCACTGCACCTGCTGTTATGTAAACGGAGGCTGGAGGCTGGAGGCTGGCAGGGCCTGAGGATAAAGAGAGGGGTGCAGGGGAGAGGGGAGGAGAGAGGTGCTGGGGAGAGAGGGGGGGGGGGTGCAAGGGAGAGTCGAGGAGGCGGAGGGGTGCAAGGGAGAGAGGTGGAGAGAGGTGCTGGGGAGAGAGGAGAGGAGGGGGGAGATGCAGGGGAGAGACGAGGGGGGTGCAAGGGAGAGACAAGGAGGCGGAGGGGTGCAGGGGAGAGAGGAGGAGAGAGGTGTGTGTGAGAGAGAGGAGGGGGAGCAGTGGAGAGATGGGGGGAGGTGCAGGGAAGAGAGGAGAGAGCAGGGAGGCACAGTGGAGAGAGGAGGAGGGAGGTGCAGAGGAGAGAGGTATAGCATCTCCTCTGGATGGGTCATTACGCCTGTGACCCATCATTACATAACCAGAAATCCCCAAAGGGGAAAGAGATGCTGAATATGACCATATGCTGTAGACTCAATGTCAGTCAGTCATATACTTCCTTTCAAACTTTCAAATGTCTAAATTAGACCTGACAAAATCAGTTAGTGTGTTAGTGACTGTACAGATTAAACAGATGCTGAAATATTGCTGAATATTTAAGGCTGTTCATTTCCTTTTTCCATATGTAAATATATACCGGAATTGTATCTGCATCTGTTCAGCATGGAGAACTTCCTGTGCCAAGGGGTCACAGTGTGTCACTTCCACTACATAAGTGGTGTGGAATCCATTGGGTCACGCACCATAACTTGTTTACACACTGCTTCCTTGTCTGAAAACCTCAGTAAAATGCTTGTAAGTGGCAGAAACCGGGCGGGTTCACAGTGGCGGGTCGTCACGGTGCTGACAGAGGAACCTCTGTCATGGAACACGGTGTAATGCGCTTACGTAACCGGCATTGACCCCCCGATTCTTTGTGGCGCGGGTGTTTCTGCACGCGCGGGGCTGTCTGTAGGGGGCCCGAATCGTCTCCACGGCGCCGTGCGACGGCCCCGCGCTCCTGATTTACCAGCGGGGTGCATTCTGCCGTAGCGTCTGGGAGCTCCGCTCCTGATTTGTAGTGGCCGGGATGACGGACAGTTTTTACTGTGTGTAGCGGGTAACGCGCAGGCTCCGGGCAGTCTTCACTCCTCCTCTGTACATCTGTTCCTCTCCACCTCACCTCTTTCTTTTCTCCCCCTTTCATCTGTTCGCTCGTCTGCGGCTCTTACGATGCGGCCTCCTCCTGCCTGTGGCCTCGGTTTCTCCCTCCCTCCCTCTCTCTTTCCCTCGTCCCTGCTCCCGTCCTCTCATGATATTAGCCTGTATTCGTTCATTAGCTACGGTGTTCATGAGCTTTTAGCCTTCTTGGAGCCTACTGTATGTCCGTTTGTTCATTTGTCTGTCTTTGATGCATTTGTAACGCAAATGTTTCCGATGTTCGCGTCTGGTTTGTCTATGCAAAGTTGTGAAATGTACTGTATATGTAAGCTAAACGTGGACATTTGCTTTCGTGCCGTGCACACACACGGTTGCATAACTGACTGGTTCATGTAATCGGGGCAAGTGGTGGGTAAGGAATTGACAAAGCCTAACACCTGGTGATGTTGTTGCTGTGAGAGCTTTCAGTTTACAGTGTCTTCATTTCTTTCATGTGGTAATTATTTCATTCATTATTCTTTAATAAGCACTCACCAGTACTTTACCTCTCTTAAGTGGTCAGATGAAGCGTTAATCCTAACTTGCTACTGATGACAAGAGCACTGGAAAGAGCAGTATCGCTCATCTGCGTTTATGCCGTTCCAGTGTGTGTGGTCCCGGAAGAGCAGTGTCAGTACTCTGCGTTGTGTTTTTATTTCCGATTCTCTCAGGTTCTCACCACTGCTCCTTATCAACTCATGGAAGTTCTGTGAATTTAGTGTGTGTGTCTGTGTGTGTACTCGACACAGTTGGTAATGCTTGCTGTGCGTGTTCCTGCAGGAGACCAGAAGCCCTGAGGATGTGTAGGTAATGCTCCCAGAGAACTGTGGGGTGCCATGTCTGAAGAGGCAAACTCAGGGAGCGATATGGAGCTCGACCTGGAGGAAGAGGATCTGGAAGAGGAGGAGGAGGAGGAGGAGGAGGAGATGGAGGATGACGAGAACGATGGAGATGACGAGGACGAAGCCCCTGGTGAGTGGGCCGGTGGCTGGCTGTACAGAGGCACAGAGTGCTTCACTGTGGAAAGGCAGGGACACGGGTGTGAGTGTCTCTCAAACCTGGTAAAAGTATAAAAGGTTTATTTCTGCATCGGCAGTGACAAAGCTCACGGATGACACTCAGGATTCAGGATTCCAAGTCAAACTTAGGAACCTCTGCAGTGACTCCTTTTTATACATTTCAATACCTTGATCAGGGATGATGCCTTACACAAGAATAGAAAGGATGTACTGAATCTGTGACACCTATCAATTAGGCTGTAGTGCTGCCATCATCAATCTGGACATCAAATCCAAATCTGGCCCTGGTTTTCTTTCCTCCCAGTTGAATTAGCTGGACAATTAGTGCATTTTATTGGCCCGACTGTCTTCAAGCCTGACTCCCAAGTTAAGGGAGGGTGGAAAACCAGCAGTTCTAGGACCTGGAGGACTGTGATTTGATGATCCCTGCCATAGTGTTTTAGCCATCCTGTGGTGATCGAATTAGCATATCTGTTGACTTGAGTAATTCTTAGTCTCTTACTCCCAGGCATTATTCTACCATTAGTGTATACCAACTGTATTGCAATTGTGCTAAGACCTAGGGGGTGTATGGCCATCAGAGACCAATATTTCTTCCACAAGTGTATCAGAAATTCAAGCAAACGCACAGTAAACTGGCTGTGGTGGTGAGTCACGCTAATGCTTTGCATAGTACAGGTTCAGCTGTGTGTCGTGGCAGTCAGAGTTTTCATCATGTTCCCATCTCCTCCGCTCTGCCCTGGGTTAGTCTATGTGGGCTTGTGTACCCATATTACTGTCTGACTGGGCCAACTGTAGACTGCTGAGAAGCTGTGCCTTTTGTGATGTTTGAGAATGAATAATCAGGATGTTTTGTCTCACACTTTGGCATAGGCCTTCCTAAATAAACTGCGCTGCGTTTTATTTTGTTGTCTTTTTGTGAGAGAAAGCTCAGCAGGGAAGGAAAAGGTGAAATGAGCCAATCTGACTTTGATCTTTTGAGAACTGCTGCTTTGATCTTTTCAAAGCCATTCAGTAAAGAATGATGCAGCTGACCCCGCACAAGAGAAAGCAAAAAGAGAAAGAGTTCATTAATAAACAGGCTGTGTATCTGTAGACAAAAACGGCACGAAAGATATTTTACATAACCAGGGGAATTCCTGGAAACATCTATTTTCACAAATAATCGTAACAAAACTCTTTGATGTGACTACTACTTGTTTTGTTGTTTGCAATGTCTCCTGTTGAAAATTCTCAGATCTGTTGAGGTCTTTTCAGGTTTTACCTGCCTGTGAGGATGCAGGTGATGTGAACTGCGCTGGGTAGGGATGTTAATGGCGTGGATGGCTGAGTTAGTCACATAGTGGTGGCGCTGCTCCTCCTCCTGCTGTCAGGGAAGCCACGTTCATGATTTCACTTTCATTACACTACTCGGTATCCTTGTTTTCCTCGAATCGGGCAGACTGGAGTTTATTTAACGTTAAGCCATGGTAAAAATGGAATGCTAACTTCCGGTAATTGTGTTGCTGCAAACACGGATTGAACTAGAATTTTTATTTTGTTCTCGTGGTCAAATATAGTAAATACCCCCCGAGTCACGCCTGTTTTTCTGTGTACTGTTCATATTTCATACCCATTTGTGTGTCTCATAATTTCATGTTTCACCGTGTTCTCCCAAACTGTAAAAAGCACAGCTTGTACCAGCCGAGTGAGTGCAGCATGCAGCCACCCTGTCTGCAGGGCTGACCTCTCCGTATGGGTCCCCTGGAATGTTCCGGCAGTGTTCCGTGTCTGTCTGTATTCGGGCTCTCTCACGACCCTTTTCGGTGGGCCGCAGTCCCCAGTCCAGGGTCAGCTCACCCTTACGTCCGCCTATCCCCAGCCATTTATTCTGAAAGGTTGTAACTGACCCAGGGACAGTGCTTGGGGACTGACACCTCTTATTTATTTTACATTTTTTTCTGGGCTCTGTTGATCCAGAACTGTCTGTAGTGTAGCGTAGCGTTGTTTGTGTTTGACGCTGCAGCTCAGCTGAAGCTCTGGCACACGGAGAGCGTTGTGAGGGGAGGGAACAGCTTCTGAAATACAAACTGAACAGAGAGTTCCCTGCTGTATGCTCTGGGAACACTGGATGCTGAACATGAGTGTACTCCCAACTGCCTCCTATTTGTACGCTACAGACAAGTGATTTCCTTTCATTTGTCATTGATACTTACCCTGCTTTTTCCCCTGTGTGTCTGGTCCTGTTCTCTGCAGAAGGTTCTAGGTGTGATTCTCTTGCAGTCCCTTATGAGTTAGTCTTCACTCTCGATGAAGTCGCGTCCGTCTTCGTTAAAGTCGGGTCACGAGCTGGGTTCAAGCACGAATGGCGTTGAAAAGGCAGAGGCTTGCTCCAGATCATATCACCATAGCACTGCTTAATTCAGTGTGTCTGAGCTCAGTAAAGTCTGGCAGGGTGATCTCATTACCTCGATCGAGAGCCCTGTTTTGTTAAAGTCGAACCGTATTGACGTGTGGCGTAGCATTGCATTTTCCCTCTCTGCTCTTAGAACTACGATGCATTGATGGTTTTTTTTAAAACTGCCCAAATCCCACAGCCTGTAATTGTGGTGTCTTGTAGGATTGTTTTAAGAGTCTGCCGGGGACCTTTCATGCCTGCTGCCTGCGTGGGTGAGAAACCGCACGGGGGGCTGCGATTAGAGCGCTCCGTGCCTCGCGTGGAGACGCCTCCGGGGCCTCTGGCAGCCTGCCGCGTCTGGGAGCCTGTGTTCTGCAGCGAGCCCCGTCGGTCGGGGAAGACCTCGTACGCCTCTCCCAGGTGCCGGTGGCACCGCGGGCTGCGTCCCTGCCCCGGAAGACCGGCGGGACTGGGCTTTACAGGGTTAGTGACGGAGAGCAGGAAACAAGCACTTCCCCCCCCCCCCCCCCCCCCCCCCCCCCCCCCAGTCCTCCAGGACCTTAGAAGACCAGGGGGAGAAAAGTGCTTCTGCTTGAGGAATGCAGAATGCTTAACAATCTCAGTGTCTTCTGTTCAGCTCCATGATTGAGTGTGTCGGTCCTTCAGGGAGAGCCTTGCACACTGAACCTCTTGGCCGTCTTTGTTTTCTATGAATGGGATTCTTTTAATTTGTCTTTGAGCTTAGAGCATACAGGCCCCTATCGTTTAATTGCTCATCTGAATTCTGTCATTGCATATTGATAGAAGTGAAACTAAGTTTCTTTTTCCCCAGGAAAGATATCAGCTGTACAGTGGTGTTTACTGCAGTTGTTGGTTCACTTCCCTCACAGGCTGTAATACAGTGGCAGTGCGGCATCACTGGCTTGCGTCACTGGCTTGCGTCACTGGCCAGCGTTCTGGCATGATCCCTGACCCAGTGCCCCTCTGTCCCTCAGTGGGCGGAAGCCACCCTCCCCCAGAATAAAATGTAGAAGCAGAACTGATTGTACGCGGATCATCAAGACTTCCGGACCTTTCCTCGCACGAGGCGCCTAGCGTTGACAGATTTAGCATGCAGCTAACCAGCTCTGCTTCCTTTGTGAAGTGATGTCACCTTTCCTGAACCCCTCTGCAGCGCTGCACTCTCCCTCTTCCCCCTCTTTGCTGAACCCCTCTGCAGCTCTCTCCTCCTCTTCCCCCTCTTTGCTGAACCCCTCTGCAGCTCTCTCCTCCTCTTCCCCCTCTTTTCTGAACCCCTCTGCAGCTCTCTCCTCCTCTTCCCCCTCTTTTCTGAACCCCTCTGCAGCTCTCTCCTCCTCTTCCCCCTCTTTTCTGAACCCCTCTGCAGTGCTGCTCTCTCCCCCTCTTTCTGAACCCCTCTGCAGCTCTCTCCTCCTCTTCCCCCTCTTTTCTGAACCCCTCTGCAGAGCTGCCCTCTCCCCCTCTTTTCTGCGCGTGACGCTCGGTTCCTCCCGGTGCCCGGATGTTCTTGTTCTGTGGTTGTGTAAGAGATGCAGCAGAGGGCTATAATTAATCCCTTTCCCCCTCGTACGCGCTGTGCTCCCGGGAGAGGGGACGAGGAGAGAATGGGAGGGGGGGGATGGGGGGCTGACGTTCCCTTCCCGCCTGTGACGCTCGGCAGCGCTCCCCGCTGTTCGCACTCATCCGGTCGGGGGTGCCGCGGTCGTCAGGCTGCGGTGACAATAGCGCGCGCGTTAGCCTCTTGCGCGTTCCGCCGGGGCTGCCGTTACGTAAGGCGGTTATGAAAGCAGGGCTCGCTGCCCCCTCCTTCTCCCCCCCCCCCCCCCCCCGCTCTCCCCTCCCTCCGCCCGCTCTGTGGAGTCCAGGGCTGCTCCTCCTCCGCTCAGGGGTCCACCAGCCCCTGTGCGCCGTGACTCACTGCGTCCAAGTGACCATCACTGCGCTTCACTGTATCTGCTCAGTGACTGTCCTTAAGGCTGGTCATTATCCTTTAATGGAAGCAAATACCCTACATGAGACTAGGCCCAATGATGAGCCAGGATGTGCCTCTTGTGGGCATCTTTTTCACATTGTGGTTTCTGTTTTCATCAAATAAATCATCACTCTAATGCTTTTCCTATAGTCTTGATGAATAGAGTTATCATTGAGCTGGGAAACAGCAGCTGCCTAATGCTGGCGCACACACCCCGATGCAGTCACCAATACAATTCTCATTCCAAATTGGGAGATAAATGAGTTATAACTAAAAAATAAGTACAAAGTTTCCAAGAACGGCCTTTCCGTAGATATTCACATTAATTAGCAGGAGTGAAATTGTGCTGGTAAAATGTTATAACAGTGAGGAGTTGCAGCTGTGCTGGGCGCAGCCCAGATGTAAGGGTCTGGAGATGAGGAAGTTCTCAAGATTTCCATTCGCATTGACCGCAGCAGCTGTTCCAGTTATCGACAGCAGCTACAGCTGGCCACAACAAAACCAGAGAGCAGATAAACATTTGAGATATGAAGCCGAGTTGTTTTTAAGAGCTGCTAGGCTGTCGTTTTGCACGTTGTTGGGGTCACAGCAGGAGTCTGTGCCTACTTTTTTAGGTGTCTGTGAGCGCTTTGGTTCGTGACTAAGCGCCGTTTGGTCGTGACTCCGTGGGATGATGCCTTGTTCCAAGGGGTGGTTTTCTGAGCCCGGGCACCTGTTTCAGTGGGCAGGAGGAGTGGGGCTGTGTCTCTGCTCCTGTTTTTCAGTGGGGCTGTGTCTGTGCACGTCTTTTTCAGTGGGCAGGAGGAGTGGGGCTGTGTCTGTGCACCTGTTTTTCAGTGGGGCTGTGTCTGTGCACGTCTTTTTCAGTGGGGCTGTGTCTGTGCACGTCTTTTTCAGTGGGGCTGTGTCTGCATTTGTTTTTCAGTGGGGCTGTGTCTGTGCACGTCTTTTTCAGTGGGCAGGAGGAGTGGGGCTGTGTCTGTGCACCTGTTTTTCAGTGGGGCTGTGTCTGTGCACGTCTTTTTCAGTGGGCAGGAGGAGTGGGCCCGTGTCTGTGCCAGGTCTGTCCACTGTGCCAGTTCAGTCATAATGGGCTGTCATCCAAATCTCACTGATCTGATTGGGCTAATCTCACAGACAGTCACATACAAAGATATCCATATTGCATATCCATTTGAATTCATATGCGTGCAAATATACCATATCACTGGTAGTTATTTGTTCATAAGCGAAGTCTTTCACTGTCTACTGTGTCTTGTTTCTCACGCACACACACATTCTTCAGCACACGCATTTACTCACAGTACAATGCATTATCATCTCGTTTAAAACACAATAGTTTGACTGTGAATAGTGTTTGAATTGGGCGACTACGTTGGGGCGCATGTGCGCTTTTGTCTGCAAATCGTGTGTGCGTTTCAATCTTGAGAAGTTGAACCACATTCTCAAACACAGACACTGTAAACACGCGCTGTCATCATCGTAGGCACAGTCCCGCGTGCGTTTGCGGCCTGTCAATCGCGCGCCGGCAAATTCGTGACGGCGCTCCTCTCTCCCCGGGGCTAACCGCCCTCCCCGGCCCCCGGTTTAATCCAATAACTGGCACACAGGATTAAGGTCAGTAGTTCTGAGTGAGCGGTGAGTAGGGCGATGCGGGTCTCCCAGGGATCTGTTACACGCGGGTCAGAGGTTCATCAGCTGGTGTTGCACGCTGGTTACCGGGGGCTTACCCTCTCCCCTGCGCCCTGCCGTTCATCCGTCTGCATGCGTACAGATTCACGCGGGGCCTCTGCTTCACCCCAGCGTCTGCTTTCCGTCAGTCTGAATGAACTCAACGTTGCCTCTTAACATTTTGGCAGATGTCACGTCGCACTAATGACTAAACTTGTGCTGCCGTATGCTGGAGTGATATTTGACTGCCGTGGAGTTGAGGGACAGAAGTGTGAATGTACGTGAGTGGTTGTGTACTGTGGCTAATTTGTCATTAAGAATCTGTGCTGATGAACGCTCTCGTACTCCCACGCCTCCCAGGGTTTAACTCTTCCCTCACTTGTTGGAGAAAGTTCTCATCATGCTTTACAGAACTTGGTTAAAAGTGAGAATGTGCACGCAGTGTAGTTGGGAGATGGTTGAAGATCTCTCGCACATGTGAGCCAAGCAGGGAGTTTTGTCAAGAATCCTCTTTCTCCTTAATCAGTGCTGGAAGAAAATTACCTGCACACTTGATGTTGGATCATCTTGGTAGTCATTCCTTATTGGTTGATTTGATTTCCTGGGCTTACTGTTCTGTGTTCTGATTGGAACAGGCACTGAAAGGGGTGGGTCTGAGGCTGTGCAGCTGTGCATAGCTGATGGCTAGTTCCACCATTTTCATATTTGGCACTTACCTCATTTAAATAGTATTAAATGTTGATATACACTCAGTGAGCACTTTATTAGGTATTTATTAGATTTATTTTTAGACTTAAGTCTTCTGCTGCTGTTTGGCCTATTCACTTAAGAGTTTGACGTGTTGTGTGTTCCGAGATGCTCTTCTTCATACCACTGTTGTAATGTGTGGTTATTTGCGTTACTGTCACCTTCCTGTTCGACCAGTCTGGCCCTTCTTCCCTGACATCTCTCATTAACAAGGCATTTCCATCTGCAGAACTTCTGCTCACTGGATGCTTTTTCTTTTTCACACCATTGTGAGTAAACTCTAAGAGACTGTTGTGCATGAAAATCCCAGGAGGTCAGCAGTTACGCAAGTACTCAAACCAGCCTATCATGCCACGGTCCAAATCACTGAGATCAAAATTTTTCTTCTTGCTGATGGTTGAAGCGGACATTACCTGAAGCTTCTGAGCCATGTCTGCATTCCACTCCCGCCACACAAATAGGTGAATAAGTAGGTGTACAGGTGTTCCTAATGAAGTGCTCAGTGAGTGTATGCCCCTGACGTGAGCATGGGAACAGAAGAAACAAGGGTTCAGTAGTGTTGGTGTCCTTAATGGGGTGCGGTGGATGCCCACGGCTGCAGCTGTGAATCATTCAGGCTCCTCTGCGGCAGAGCCGGGCCGATGTCAGATCGGGAGCGGTTTGTGAAAAACGGAGACGGCCGTGCCGTCAGAAACCCGACCCCTTATCAAGGCCGCTAATTAGGCCCGCGCACCTCCCGCTGAGGCCCTCTGGTCATACTGCCACGGCAACGCAACCCTCGCCGCCCGCTTCTTTAATAATGAAGAGCGCCGGATTTCTCACATATTCCTCTGTTCCTCTCTCTGCGCGACCGGCTCTTTGATCAGATCACTGAGACCAAGGCTCGCATTAATAATGAGAACTGGGGCACGCTCGCGGTAACTGCGAGCCGTGATTTATGGCGACTGTCATTTGGGCTCTGGTTATGCCGCATAGTGAATTACGCCCGCTGGGCACAAGTCAAGGTGAATCGCTCATCTTTTTCCTTCTCACCTGGCGTGATTTATCTGATGACGTCCCTCTGTTTCTGTGTAATGCGCTTGCGGGCTGCTCTGTGGAAGTGCCTTTGCGAGAGAGTGCTGGCTGTATTAAGCAGGCCTGCGTCAGATTGCTTCATTGAGTTGTGGTGACAGGGTAGCACTTGCCGGGGTAATGATAAACGGTGATTTGCGGTTACTGTGATGCATCGCCTTGCTAGTGTATGCTGTAAATTAAGGTTAGTGGGACTCAATCGCTGCGGTATTGGTAAGTAAGGAATTACAGGGTACTGAGGCTGTGCGCTGTAGTCGTGATGAATGGTGGATTGCTGTGGCGCATTGAAGCAGGCTGATTGCTTTCATACTTCTCACTGCACACAGGCGTGGAGGAGGGGGGAGAGCTCCTTCTGTATTAATGAAGCCCCGTTTTGATTGGGCTGAAGCGTGTGCTGTCATGGCGACCCGCTGCCGGTTGTGGGCGGACGCGGCACCGGGCCGGAGCTGCCACGGACCCCCGGCCCAGCTTTCAGAACCGCTCCGCCTAACGCCCGTCTCTGCGACGTCCCTGGAGCCACCTGAAGACCCTGCCACCTTCTGCAGCTGCAAGCGCAGAACAACCTCCAGAAGACTGGCGGGTTCTCTGTTCCTCTTCCTTTCTCCCACTTCCTCATGGAGAAGTGTTCCGCAGGCTGTGTGAGGAACCACGCGTCAGCCGTGACTGGTACTACCTGCCTGTTATTACTGATGGTTGGTTGTTACTGGGCCATAGTCAGTGGCCAGGTTCTGCCCATTTTACTGAGTGTATGCTTGGTAACATATGCGGGCATTTGACTGAACAATGGCTGTACTATCAGTTAACACTGTCTCCTCCAATAATGTGTTCATTTAAAATGCTGCTGAGTGTTCCTGAACAATGGCTATACTATTATACGCCATTAGCTGTGTCTGCTGGCGGCTTCTCCTCTCATCCATTACTCTGCGAGATATACGTACGTCTGTGTTGGCCCTTCAGTGAAATCCACACCCCTCTGCAGGGTTTCAACTGTAATTTATTGTCAACAATAAACCAAATATTTATTTGAGGCTATTTTGAGCAACTTTTTCCTCCCTTAGTCCAATTGCATGATGCGCCAGTTCACACTTTGTTTTCACACCTAAATGCAAAAGCTATTATGCCTGAAAGTGTTTGAAAGGTTATTACCCATGCACACATTATTGTATACGTCTTATTCAATTTTGATGGGTTTTACTTCTTTGAGAAAAACGGCAATTATGTACAACTGCGTGGAGTACAACGTGTCTTCCTTTGTCCAAGGAAAAAGCACATTAATTTGACCTTCATTTGGTTTAATGGAGGTCTCATTCCCAGTTGACCTTTATGTTACATAACTGCCATTTATATTTCATATTGGGAGTGACTTGTACAAGTTTTACATGGTTATCCTTTGTACTGCTGCAGTACGGCTGCAGCACTTTGCTCAAGGGACTGTTGCCATCGTGTTTTACTACTGTACCCAGAACAGCCAAGTTTGCTGTCCAGTGTCGGCATTGAGTTCTGCTCCCATAGCAACCTAATTTCATTAATATTATGAAACCGAATGTTGCAAAACAGCTTTTTTTTCTTTTCTTTTTTTTACATAAAGGACACAACTGAATTGATTTGTATTTGTAAATTGTAGTGGTTTTAGTTATATAGCCTAAGGGGAAAATGTGTCAAGACGTATTGCAGGCAGAGTGAGAAAAGCATTAATGTGTGAAACAAGATGGAACACAAAATGGAAAAAGTAGTAAAAGAAATATGAAGTGAAATATTTTTTAATAAGTCATTTATTCAGCATGCTTCGCTGTCCACCTGCTCTCACTCATGAACTGCACAGACAGCGCACGGCGTCAGTGGTTTGTGTGAGCCGGGACCAGTCAAATCGGCTACATTTCATGCAGTTCTATTGTCCACAATTATTGATACATTTTTTTGCAACAAATACATTTTGGGTGATTGTATGTGTCAAAATGAGTTTTGATGGCGCTTGATTGAGCCGTTTGTATCATCGGTCATTCAGTTGCTGAATTGCGTGTCATTGGATTTTCATTCGTTATGTGTCTGAGATCCCCTGTAATTTGTGTTCAGATGAATTGTCTCACTTTAAATGGGTTGGGGGTGTGTGTTGAGGGTGTGTGGGGAGTTGGGTTGGGGGTGTGTGTTGAGGGTGTGTGGGGAGTTGGGTTGGGGGTGTGTGGGGAGTTGGGTTGGGGGTGTGTGTTGAGGGTGTGTGGGGAGTTGTGTTGGGGGTGTGTGGGGAGTTGTGTTGGGGATGTGTGGGGAGTTGGGTTGGGGGTGTGTGTTGAGGGTGTGTGGGGAGTTGGGCTGGGGGTGTGTGGGGAGTTGGGTTGGGGGTGTGTGGGGAGTTGGGTTGGGGGTGTGTGGGGAGTTGGGTTGGGGGTGTGTGTTGAGGGTGTGTGGGGAGTTGGGTTGGGGGTGTGTGGGGAGTTGGGTTGAGGGTGTGTGGGGAGTTGGGTTGAGGGTGTGTGGGGAGTTGGGTTGAGGGTGTGTGGGGAGTTGGGCTGGGGGTGTGTGGGGAGTTGGGCTGGGGGTGTGTGGGGAGTTGGGTTGGGGGTGTGTGGGGAGTTGGGTTGGGGGTGTGTGTTGAGGGTGTGTGGGGAGTTGGGTTGGGGGTGTGTGGGGAGTTGGGTTGAGGGTGTGTGGGGAGTTGGGTTGAGGGTGTGTGGGGAGTTGGGCTGGGGGTGTGTGGGGAGTTGGGCTGGGGGTGTGTGGGGAGTTGGGTTGGCGGTGTGTGTTGAGGGTGTGTGGGGAGTTGGGTTGGGGGTGTGTGGGGAGTTGGGTTGAGGCTGTGTGGGGAGTTAAAAGGCCCATGCAGGTCCGGGTCTTCATGTTCCGGTCCGGGTCTCTCCTGTCGGAGCCCAGCGGGACGCTCGTTACCTTGCGTAACGGGCCAGCTGAAAGGCGTAGTGTCACCTGTGCCACACGCTCTTCCTTTGTCGTACCGTCGCCATAACAACCACCGCCTGAGCTTTTCTTAGACCAGCGTGTTATTTCTCTTTTTTCCATTTCCCGCTCTTATCCCTCCTCCTCTGTGATTGTTGTTCCCACTCATCCTGGCCCAGGGCCCGGTTTCTGTTCTGCCAGGTGTGCGTCTCGTCTCGGTCCTCTGCCGCTTGGTTAACTAAAGTAATACAAGAAGATGAAGTCTTTTTAAAAGTTGTTGTAAATTGTTTCATGAACTTGAAAAAACTGGGCTCATCAACATGTTCGTAATTATTATTATAAATTTTTTTACCAAATGAAAGCCGTTTTCAGCAGCTGTAGAGCAAAGCTCACATTTGAATGATGGAACCCTCTATTCATATACAATACCTGCACTTTTCCCGCAGATATCACCCTGTCGGATTTCACATACCTCATTTATTCATTAAACCGGAGTATATCCTCCTGTCACAGCCCTCCTTTTCCTTTCACTGTGGAATTCGTCCTCATTTAAACGGCCGGAGGCTGATCTGCGGCAGGTGGATCACTGAAAGAATGCGTTTTCGCTGAACATGCTACCAGCGTAGCATTAGCAGGCCGAACCCTTATGCAACTACACTGCAGGGACAGAAACGGTCTTGAGTGCGGTAGGGTGACATCACCCTTCACAGTCCAATCTGCCACACTCTTTCTTCAGTTAAAGGCACTAATTCACAGGCATTGATGTTGTTTGGATTTGAACCAGACCGTGGGTACACTGTCAAAGAAACCGCCGGTAGCATTTTGGAAATGTTTGGCCGGGCAGTGTTGTCTGGTGTATCAAAAGATACAAGCGGAAAATGAACAAGCGCTGGTTTGTTGGCGTAGCATTGCTGGGAGGGCTGTGATCACAGGAGACTCACACACGTGTTGCGCTGGTGTAGAAAAGGACAAAAGCGGTTAAAAGTGCTGGTTTGTTGACGTAGCATCGCTGCAGTCGCTGAACCTGACTCGCGTTTGGCGCTGGTGTTCGGTTACGTGCTGCTGCCGATGGACTGGAGTCCGTGTTCAAGTGTCATCATGTCGGCTGATTGGAAACTCGAGTGTTCAGACACACAACACCTCGGCGTCTCTGCTCAAAGCTCTCATTATCTCCACCTGCGCTTGCCCCGAAGTGGCATTTGGAATCGCTCATCTTTTTCATCCAAACGCATATTTCCAAATTCATAAAATATGAGATTAGGTTTTCTGTATATTAGTTTCAGTCTTTAGTCGTACTTTGGTGAAGTTTTTGGTGAACGCATTTTTAAATGTCATTGGCGAAAGTAATGTAATTTCCTCTTTTTTTCCTTTTGTTAGAGTGCAGCAGGTGGAATATTGAGCCCTTCACTTTCCTCATCTAATTTGGTTTAAGGCCATGCCAGTAATAGGAAGCTGGACTGATAAATGAAACCGGTTTGTTTCTGTCTCATCACGTACTGCTCTTCTGTCGTTTATACGGTCCTGACGGTGTGCTTCTCCTTTACTGGGATTCAGACCATGTAACTTGTGTCTTGTCTGTTGCCTCCTCTGATTACATAAAGTGCAGGCTCTGTTCCGCACGTTCTCTCTGGCAGATTTGTCCGCAGGAGGGGGGCTGGTGTCAGGGGTGGAGTTGAGGTGAGGTGAGGGAGAGGAGAGAGCAGCCTGTTCTGGTAAAGTTAGTTCAGCGCGCACACGCCCGCCCACATCTGTGTGGGAAAAGGAAACGGTACGTGAGAGCTTGGAATTAACATATTGGTGTGTGTGTGTACGTGCTCACAGAGCTCCGTATGTGTGTGTGTACGTGCTCACAGGGCTCCGTGTGTGTGTGTGTGCGTGTGTGCGTGTGTGTGTGTACGTGTGTGTGTGTACGTGCTCACAGGGCTCCGTGTGTGTGTGTGTGTGACAGTACTCGGTGTGAACGAGGGTTCTGCCGCTCACACACAGACCCCAGGGCACGAGCATTTCACACCTGTGTGTGACCTGCTGTCCGGGGAAAGGCACCCCAGCTCCACACAGGTTCACAGGGAATGCATGAGCGTATAATCACCATGAAAAATGGGGATGCGCAAGTTATTGTGAAAGATTTTCCTTTTAACATACGGGAGTTAACAGTCCTGCTTGCCCAGTCAGCCGTGTAAGGACCAGCTGACTGGAGTGTGCTCCTCTCCAGCTGAGTATTTACACTGGGATACATTTTTACGTGCCTCTTCAGGCTTTGCAGAGATTAACATAATGTTCACGCCGGCTTCAAGCATGCATTTATTCCGTTTTTTCCTGGGTGAATACGGGTATTGCGCTGCACTGGCTGTTGTGTGAGACAGAGCTTCAGCTGCATTTTCGCCACGTTTTTTCCCATCGGATCTTTGCGTCCTCCCTGCTCCTAGTGTCTTTCCGCCGTAGCCGCCAGCGCGCCATCTGCCACCGAGCCCAGCGCGCCGCGGAGAGCCCTGTCCGACGACCCTCTCCCCCCGGGCACGGATAACCGGGACAGGCCCTCGGCCAGCTGAACTCCGCAGCCCGCCTGTGACCCGAGGAGGGGCCGGGACCCGTCCTGGAAACCTGGCAGGCCGCGTGGATGCCAGTCTGGCCGGGGACAGGACGCTCTGCTCCGGCGCTCAGAGAGTGCCAGGCCTTCAGAGGGGCACAGCGTGTGCTCTGCCCTGACGCTCACCTGCTGCACTTCATTTGGGTGTTTGTCCAAATCAGTCACCGGTGAAATGGCTTAATGATATAATGCCCTGAATGAAGGCAGTCGTGTGTCAGTGTTAGTGCGCTTGTCGTGAAAGGTAATGAGGGCCTTTGGTTAAAACTGCCATTAAAATCGAACATGTAATGCAGCTGTAATGTAATATAATAGTAGTAAGAGACGGCTCAAAGACATACGAGAGCTGTTGAATCACAAAAATACTAATAAATAAACGACTGCTCACTACAACACTGAAACGTATTTATTTATTATTTTTTGCATGAGGTACGCACAAGGGATTCAATTACTGCCTTCAGCATTATGCTGGAACGTGTAAAGGAGAGCGGGAAATCCCATTGGTACACGCAAGATGCCTGAAGCAGTTTTGCTGATTAGTTGAAAGTTAAGTAATACATTTTTGTTATACAAGGTTGTTTGAGCATGAAAAGGTATTCATTTTTAATGTTTGCCTGACAAGCCTAACAATGAACCAAGTAAAGCCTCATTTCATGCTGGCAAAATTTAACCAGAATTTCTTTTGGAATGGGATTTCATTTTTGCCATATTGCTCACCATAGCATTTCCCTTCCATTTGAAGCAGAAACAAACCCTTTGGTTTGATTTCATTTACACTGTAAGCACATTCTGAACGAAGTGAGCAAGTATCTCAGGCATGTCCGTTTAAACTCTGAAAGTCCAGAAGGTCAGCAGACCTGCTCTGCCCTGCCCCTAGTCTAGCAGCGGAGTGTCTGTGTAAAGTCGAGCGTGCATAAACCTGTGGGCAGCCTGCACATTGTTCACTTGTGAATAACCCCCCCCCCCATCCCCCACTCCCCCACCCTCTCAAGCATCTCATTTCCTACCCCCCTGTCCTGTTCACACCGTTTCTGAGATATGGCTTACAGTGCAGTCCGTCTTTGTTTGTGTAAGTGATCTCTGTAATCTTTGTGTTTTGAATAAGGGTTTCCTGCGCCGTGGAGCAGGCCTGAGTCTGCCTGTGAACTCTGTGTCCCCCGGTTACCTAAGGCAGCCTCGCAGAAAGGGGCGCGGCCTGCCTGTGACACTCCGAGGGGGGAGCGCGCGTGTGACGCTGACGCCAGTGGGGGCGGGAGCTTTACCAGAAAGGGGGCCCCGGCAGGGGTGCGGCGAGGGTCGGCAGCGTGGGGCACTCTTCTGGAAATTCTTTGTTTTGTAATTGTCACGCAGTGCCTCGGGGTTGCTGCGCACATGCAGGACTGATCTTTCAGACTGGCCGCCATCGCCGGGGGCTCCCACCCACAGTACTGGAGTTATGTTAGCTGCACCTGCTCTTCAAGGTGACAGAAATGAGCGAGTACTAGTGTGACAGCACAGATCCTTCATCATAAGGGCCATGTGTAAGTACATGATGAATTGTACTGAGCACTGGGACATTGCAGTGGTGATTGGGCTCTGAACTGGGGCAGGAGGGGGGAATGTCACATTGTACATTCTTTTTATGTTCTGGCCAGCTATAGCTCGAACTAGTCTTAATTATTCTCCTGTCTTCTGTTATTTGCAAGTCTTACTCATGTTCTTACTCAGTGCAGCTTTCTTCTTAACCGATACTCCAGAAGTGTAGTACTTTAAATCCATGTAAAGGTTCTAACTGGGTGATTTGTTTTTCCTGCTATTTATGTAAAATCGGTTGTATAACCATCACACGGCACAGTGCAGTACACCGACACCTGACAGCAGTCGATTCCAGCAGATTTCAAGCTGAAAGGAGGTTGAAATGCTTGTTATGGATGTCACTTGCGCAATTAGACTCAAACTGCTCCTGCTGAGATTTTATGGTGTCGATGCGCTCTGTTTCGTGGCCGTTATGAAAGAGGGAGAGTGCTGTCGCTGCTGAGGGGACCGGAGCTCTGCCCGTTCGGGAACCTCCCTGGTGGGGCCCCAGTCAGAGCGTGGATGGTTATGTAAGGAGTTGTGTTTAGTTCCTGGTCTCTGCCTGCTGGCTTCATTTAATCAGCACTTGGAGCACATTCAGTGAATGGGATTCAGCGCGTCTTCAGCGCCACACACCGTCAGCTAGCCAGTCAGAGAGCCAGCAGGCAGCAGGGTAGAGCAGAGCAGAGCGAGAGAAAGTAAACCCAGCGAAGAGTGGTTGAGACACCGCGGTCCTGTCACAGAGAGCCGGCTATAGGCACGTCGCCTCCCACCACAGAGAGAGCGGTCCTGGTGGAGCAGAGCCATGCTGCTGCTGGACGAGTCCGAGCCCTTCTCAGGTAGGCAGCGCCGGGCAGCTGGTCACCCGAGGGTGACGGGGTAACAGGGACGGGGATGTCCAGAGAACGACAGTGACCACGAGGGAATGGGCAATTTGACAGAACCACAACACGGGACAACATCGGTCCAGTCTTGTAACTCTCAAGCACTTCTTTACCTTGTGGTGGTCTGTGTCTCATCTGCAGGATTTTTGGTCCTTTGGTCCTTATTGATTTTTGAGATCAATAAGCAGATCGTGTTGATAAACTCACTTTATCCATTTGGTTTTAGCGTGACTCTTATTACATTTCTCTAGATTAGGTTATGGTCAGCCATAGCAAATTGACAGTACTGTACTACTGTACATACATAGCTGCTTACTGGTTCTCCTGTTGTAGTTTTGTGTAATATTTTCTGTGAGAAGCTCAGTTTCAGGTTACCCAAACCAAAACATGTTTTTGTGGATTATTTTACATTGAATGGCTGTATTGTCTGTCTACAACAGTGTGTTACACATTTTAAGTATTCTTTTCACAGTCACAAGTTTATCAGCAAATTAAATTGTTGCCTGATATAGTTGTCTTACAGCTGGTCTTCCTGTTACCTCCAGATGGCTGTGGGTTCAGTCTGCAGCTGAGTTAGACCCAGGACTTTAGATTGGTCATGGAGGACATGGGTGGGCATATGTGATGGCTATGGGATTATGTGGCTTGTAGTTAGTAGGGTTAGCTCCCAGGTTTTTGACCAGAGTTGGACTTTCACACCTGTGAGGTAAAGGTTAGTTATTTTAATTTGGGGTTCTTTTAGCTGCTGCATGCAGGAATGTAGATCATGGTGCCAATAGTCATTATTTACACAGAAAGGAAAATAAAAGTGCCCTTCGCTTGTTTGAATTGGCAAGTTTGGAAGTCGAGAAATATCAGTCAAATCCATGCATGCTTGCATCCATTTTATAAGCTTTCCCGAGACGGCAAGTGCTCCATTGTGAGAGTAGGTCAGTATATTGGACGGTTTGTTAAGAGCGCTGATTTCTTCTCACCAGTTTGTATTTCTATGATGTGGGTTTGAGATGATGGATATTAAAGGATTAAATTATTGCCCCATAATTATGAAATGTATTTGGCGATGAACCGTTTGCTAAAAGTGTGTGTTTGGTGACCGTCTTTGCATGATTTCTGAATGAACAGCACGCATGAACTACATTTCATATACAGTTATTGAACCCAACAGACCTGAAAGAGCAGTGCCACCGCAAGAGTGCGGCTGTATAATTGTACCCGCGACAAAAAGGCTTTGAATTGGAGAAAAGGCAGAGCGACTGCAGAAGTTGAAAAGACTTTTTCTTCTGAATATGTGAAGCAGTGACCTGAGTTACACAACGTGATCCAGACTGGTTATAGAACCAGTTACCAAATATGTCCATGCCGCTGTAATCTCCTGTCTGTGACACACTGGCCTAGTAAGAGCTCCCTGTGCTCCCCCTTCTGGGAGCGTGTTTCATAACGCTCCTCCAGCATGTCCGTCGGGGCGCTCCTCGTGTGTGTCATGTGTGTGCACGCATGGGGTATCTAAAAGTTATGCGGGGTGAAGTATTTGCATTTTATAAAGCTTTTAAAGAGGCAGGGGAAGTGGTGTGGGAAGTTTTTCATAGTGCTGCTGACATGTGCTGATAAGGCAGGTGGCCTGAGGGGCCATAAGCCTGTCGGGGGAAAAACAATACTCTTTATCTGAGAGTGCCTTTTCCTCCCCTCTGTCACTGAGGGGGGTATGCGTCAGGCCAGGGCCCTGCAGCTGGGGAGGGGGGTGTGTGTCAGGCCAGGCCAGGGCCCTGCTGCTGGGGAGGGGGGTATGCGTCAGGCCAGGGCCCTGCTGTTGGGGAGGGGGGTATGTGTCAGGCCAGGGCCCTGCTGCTGGGGAGGGGGGTATGCGTCAGGCCAGGGCCCTGCTGCTGGGGAGGGGGGTATGTGTCAGGCCAGGGCCCTGCTGCTGGGGAGGGGGGTATGCGTCAGGCCAGGGCCCTGCTGCTGGGGAGGGGGGTATGTGTCAGGCCAGGGCCCTGCTGCTGGGAGGGGGGTATGTGTCAGGCCAGGCCAGGGTGCTGGGTCTGAGAGGCGCTGTGGGCCCGGGCACTGGACACGGCAGTCAGCCCAACACATGTTGTGTAACTCCCAGAGCCTGCTGTTATGTAAACCCCATCCAGCAGTGCCAGCAGCGTCTCCGTCTATTGTACCAGCTCTGCTCGGGTGTCACTGCTGGAGGTGAAAATGGGTCACACTCACTCACACGGGCACAAGCACAGACACACTCACACGGGCACAAGGACAGACACACTCACACGGGCACAGACACACTCACACGGGCACAGACACACTCACACGGGGACAGACACACTCACACGGGGACAGACACACTCACGCGGGCACAAGGACAGACACACTCACACGGGGACAGACACACTCACACGGGGACAGACACACTCACGCGGGCACAAGGACAGACACACTCACACGGGGACAGACACACTCACACGGGGACAGACACACTCACACGGGCACAAGCACAGACACACTCACGCGGGCACAAGGACAGACACACTCACACGGGCACAGACACACTCACACGGGCACAAGGACAGACACACTCACGCGGGCACAAGGACAGACACACTCACGCGGGCACAAGGACAGACACACTCACACGGGCACAGACACACTCACACGGGCACAGACACACTCACACGGGCACAGACACACTCACACGGGCACAGACACACTCACACGGGCACAGACACACTCACACGGGCACAGACACACTCACACGGGCACAGACACACTCACATGGGCACAGACACACTCACACGGGCACAGACACACTCACACGGGCACAAGGACACACACACTCACACGGGCACAGACACACTCACACAAGCACAGACACACTCACACAAGCACAGACACACTCACGCGGGCACAAGGACAGACACACTCACGCGGGCACAAGGACAGACACACTCACACGGGCACAAGGACAGACACACTCACACGGGCACAAGGACAGACACACCCACGCGGGCACAAGCACAGACACACTCACACGGGCACAAGGACAGACACACTCACACGGGCACAGACACACTCACACGGGCACACGCACAGACACACTCACGTGGGCACAAGCACAGACACACTCACTCACACGTTTAGTTAGTCACCGGAGACGGTAGCTGGTTATTTGCCTGTTTTCATTATTTAAACAGGTGCTCCTGTTTTCATTATTTAAACAGGTGCTCCTGTTTTCATTATTTAAAAATGCATGTTTTGTTTTCAAAAATAGTGAAACAAATCAGAGACAAGAGATGTCTACTATTGTGATTGTTAATATTTATTTATCTTGTTTATTTAATTAACTCCATTGAGGCCCAGTTTTATATGTTTTGCTTATATTCTGAAGGAAGTCTCAATACTCATACAAGGAATACTCATCAGTATTTTATTTGATTGCTTTTTTTAGCTGTACATGCCATTACAAATGAGAGCTTTATTCTATATATTTCATCACTCTACAATCTGAATACAGTGGCCTTGAATGCACTATCCACATCACTAAATTTCAGCTCTCTGGCTTGCCCATATTGCCTCTTTTCCATTTCAACACATGAATCTGAAAGAGTTCCGCTGCCATTTGAAATGGAAATTCAGATTGCCGTTTCTTCAACTGAATCTCAAGTACGTCTGCATCTTACTGTGAAAAATCCTACATTTAAGCAGAGGAATCCAAAACTAATCGGCTGAATAGTGTGCAAGTGATAAAGTCAATGTTTTGTTTGATGTGCTTGAATACGAATATAAAACAAAGTCGTAATTTAATTTTAATTTCTTAGCCGTTATCTGTCTAGCTGTGAATGAGTTGCGTAACGAGTGTGTATTTGTTCCCTAACTGCTGAGACCCGGGATGGTGGCCCTGCTTTTTGAGCAGAGGGGCGTATTGAACAATTCTTGCATAACTTTGGGCAATTAGCAATTATTTGAAAAGAACTGAGGCCCGAGTTCTCTTCGCGGTAAAATAGCAGCCAATTACTGAGGGTGATCTTTGGATCCATGCTGGACCTACTTATGCACATGCTAAAAAAGGGATAGCTTTCTTTTGTGCTGTAACGCCAGTTAGCTCTGAGGTGCGGTGGCAGGCAGTCGGGTGGGTAGATAATGTTTAAAAGCCTTCATGGTGATTTTGATTTGCCGTTTCTGAAGCTGCCGTTAAAAGCTTTGGCTTTGAGCCATCGGTAAAGGAATAGGCGCTTTATTTTGCACCTGCCCCTTTTCAGAACTTTGGCAGCTTTTGAACTTTTGACTAGATGTGTGTCGGTTTGATGTAGTCTCACGACTTTAAAAATGTTCGCACCCAAGGACATAGCATTGTTGAATGAAACTAGTTTGACTGGTGTCAAATCTTTCCAAAGTAGAGGTTTAATGTGGTCATCAGTATTGAAGAATTGAGGGAGAATCTCTTTGACTGTGAAGGCTATGAAAGGGGTGTGTGTCACTACTGGATGTGTGGCTCAGAATGTCTCATCAGCGACCCGAAAGACCTGTTTGAAGTTGGCTCAACCTATATATACTGTGTCACGACTGGTACCTCAGCGCTTTGGATAAAGGCGCTATATAAATGCCAACCATTTACCATTTTACCTCTGGGCAGGCTATTTCCTGTCATTTCTTGCTGAACACGTTGAAAGTCAAATGGGCTTCACGTCATGTTGTGGGCTGTTACTTCTGTTTTATTATAATTTTTTTTTGTCAAATAAAGATAGTTGAATCATTGTAATTCTGCAGATAAAGTTTATACCTCATTCGTTTGTACCTTCCCAGGGGTGAGTGAATATAGATTTAAGCACAAACCCCTTCCTTAGGTGAGCACGTGACCTCCAAATCTCCTGAACGCTTGTTAGAATCCCACCCACCCGTAATCCACTCTTACTCTGATATGTAAGCTTCTGCTTTAGGGAACCACGTATGTACCGTGCAGGATCTATAGAAATAGGGATCAAAGTAAGATCAGCGACATGGCCAGGAAGAAGAAGAGTGAGGGGTTTCTATCAGGCCCTGTTCAGGGGGATAACACCGGATCACTGGGGCTCAGTGGAATTCCCGCAAGTATGGTGCAGGAAATATTCCATCATTTATCCATGGGAAATGACGGAATTCCCATAAGCTTGTTCAGCCATTTATCCAGTGGAAATGGGGAGCTGAGACTTTGAGTAAATAGATTATTTCAGAAGATCGTCTTTCAGAATGCAAGCGGTCATTTAGAGCACGCCACAAATTCACAGCCCAGAAAACCTCAGGTTGCACAGACGCAGTCTGAATCGGAGTATCCGACGCCATATATGCTGGTGTAGTGGATTACAGTCTGGGCTGTGTGCTGGCATGTGGCTGGGCTAAATTCCGAGTGGACGGTCTGTTTCAAGGCCTGTTCCTGTCCGGCGGTGGACGGACCCTGTGGCTGTGTGTGTCCGTATGCTAGCTCTGGTTCTGCTGCCGGCTGTAGTGCCTGTAGTAAAGTGTGGCTCTGTTTTACCAGATTACGCTCAGTCTCTGGAGTCAGGTCCACTTGCCAACGGCAGCCAGATATTTATTCATTATTTTTATTTTAACAAAAAAACTGTAACTGAACTGAAGGGTAGGTCAGTAGTTCACGGTGTTGGTTGTGGGTCAGGATTCTCCATGAATGAGTTCCCTTTCCCCCTGCTGCTCCCTCTCATTCACTGGCCTGTCTAATTAAAAGAAGCTTGTTGTTTATTGTTTTTTTGCCAGCTTGTTTATTTTGATCTGGTCTCGGTCATTGCCCCGCGATAATCAGAGGCCATGCTCCCCTCGGTAATCAGGCTACAGCCTGCCAGCCCCTGGGTGTCCCGTTATTTTGGCTTGTACGAGGAGACGCTCACACCCTCCGCGTACGCCCAGCCCTCCTCGGCCCGGGCAGACGGGTGTGAACACAGCCTCTACATACGCCTGGTTGTCCTCGGCCTGGCTGACGGGTGTGAACACAGCCTCTACATACGCTGGTTGTCCTAGGCCCTGGCAGACGGGTGTGAACACAGCCTCTACATACGCTGGTTGTCCTAGGCCCTGGCAGACGGGTGTGAACACAGCCTCTACATACGCTGGTTGTCCTAGGCCCTGGCAGACGGGTGTGAACACAGCCTCTACATACGCTGGTTGTCCTAGGCCCTGGCAGACGGGTGTGAACACAGCCTCTACATACGCTGGTTGTCCTAGGCCCTGGCAGACGGGTGTGAACACAGCCTCTACATACGCTGGTTGTCCTCGGCCTGGTTGACGGGTGTGAACACAGCCTCTACATACGCCTGGTTGTCCTCGGCCCGGGCAGACGGGTGTCGACACGGCCACGCTGCTCCGGGACTCATCTGGACCGGCTGTGTAACGCGCTGCGGGGGGGGCAGCGTCGGCAGGGTGTAAACACACTGCAGACATGTGGGTCAGAAGTGCCTCAGTCTTTAGTCATTTGTGTCTCATTTTTTTAGCCTCAATTATGCTCACATACTGTGGTGTTCTGGCTGGGGAACTGATGGTTCAAGTATTGTTTCTTTTTAAAACTAGCAGCACTAAAGTTAGGGTGCTTGCAGCAATTCCTCAAGCCAAAAAGCTGACCTTTTACTGAAGTCCCTGGAAGAGAGATTTGTGTGGAGAAGAAGAGGTGTCCCAGAGCAGCAGAAGGAGGCAGGGAGCTGTATCTGTGCCAGGCAGTGATGTGTGTCTGGGGACTGCTGCCTGTCCTCCTCCTGTTCTGTTCGCTGCGCTGGGTGTAATTGTCTGAGCATACGCAAATGGAAAGCCCTGGAACTCTGTCATAGCCCTGGCATGACGCTCACGCTATAAAGTGGCGTTATATAAACGCGGAGCGTTCCCTGGTTATGCAACACATGGCTCCTGGGAGGCTGCCTCCCTCTCCTCTGGATCCCTTTGCTCTCCGATAAGGAGGAGCTGCTGTTCGGAGCGCAGGGACCCAGCCAACCGGAGCTCTCCGACAGCCACGCCGCTCTTCCTGCAGGAAGGAGTGCGTAGATAGCGCTGTAAACCCAGCGCTTTAAAAAAAAAGAAAAAAAAGGAACTGGCCCACATTCCTTTGGCTTCTGGAGAAAATTAGGCTGGGAGTGCTCCGTGTCTTTCTGTTCGGGTCTGGGGAGCGGTTATCCTCAAATGCCTTCAGCTGAACCCCTAGGTGTTCTGCCTTCCGCCTGTTGGGAACGTTCTGTTTAGTTTTTTTTTTTATGCAGCACCCCTGCAGAACAGAACAGTTATTTCTGAAGCTGAATGGAACAGGCCATTCACTTAATGGATTGTACAATGTATTAGTTGAGCACAGTGTGTTCTCTTAATCTAACATGTGCAGTTTTACTGCAACAACATTTCCCCTGTACTTTTTCCTGCTTTGCTGATTGTAAAATGTTCCATTTATATTTTCTGATAATTGGGCAAAAGCTGTTAAATCTAGGTACTGTTAATTATTTCGACTATTATTGAATGAATGTTTAATCTGTGAAAGTTCTGTCATTATTGCCATTATTAGCTCATTGTTAAGCACTAGCCGTGTGTCTGTTCTGTTGATTAGCCCCCCCCCCCCCCGCCGACCCAAAGATTTAGGTTGTGACGGTCTCCGGTTTCCTGGGTCTCAGAAAGCAGTAAAATGGAGCCTTCTTTCGATTATGTAATGATGTGTTATGCAACGCAGTCATTGGCTGTCCCCTTGTGCATTGAGTCTGATAGAACGGGAGGAGGTCCTCCTGCTGCTCTGAGACTGCCTTCAAAGAACACCTGGACTGTGTAGTGGTCCTCTCCCCTTTAAGCAGGGTATATTTCCCCTGTGACGGGCTCAAGTGAATTAAATGCTTCTTTCTGAGAATGCTGAAGGTATGTGTCAAATGAAATTTGAGAGTAGATTAGATTTCGCTGAGACACAGTGTTCCAGACTGCCTTCTGAATTCCAACCAATAAAACGCAGTTGTTGGATTCCTCCACATGTCGTCCAATGAAACTGCGAGAGAAATGATTGGAAGCAAAGAGCCGAAGCTGTCCTCGAACCTGGCTCAGTTTGTGTCCGACCTTACTGATAATATGGCTAAATCATTTTATTGGAAGTGAAAAACAATACTCTGTTAAAGAGCACCTTGGGCTGTTATCAGTATGGTTATAGTTTACTACCTGTATCTAATTGCAGCTTTGTGTAAAATTCATGCTGTCTGGGGAAAGAGGCTTATGTTTTGAAAATTAGCCACAGTAAAAGTGCTTTGGCCCAAAGAAACAATTATATGAATAGGCTATCCAAAGGTTAATGTGTAGTGCTTATAGTATTTAACCAGACACTTTCATTGAGTTTATTTTCAAAGAACAGCCCTTGGATTTGAAAAAAAAAGGGATACAAAAAACAAAACAAAACACATATATTATTGTGTGGTCTCTTCTCCAACAAGATGCATATGTAAAGGTATATAGTCACCTATAGCTATGATTCTCTTGAGTCATGTCTGTGAAATGATTCAGTTTACTTTGTGCTATCTAGAGAACAAATACATGGCCTGTACTTCACCCTTTCATTTTCAAATGCACTCAGTGTGTCTGGACACAGTTGTCCACACTGATCTTATGGTGATGTTGGAGGCCTGAAGGAGAGGCTGTCGGGAGTGGTTAGGCTGTTGGCTGTTTTTGACCCCGTACAGGCACTTCTGTTCTGCGCTTCATCCGTCTCTAAACCCTCTTCACCTGGCGGCTGTCTGGCAGTCCTGTTTCAGATGGGAGGGGTGTCTGAGCTGGGCGAAGCTCACAGGTGCTATTAATACGATTACCGCCATGCGGTTATATAAGCTGCTGATGTCTCCCTCATGAACAGGCCCGCTTCCAGAACCCTGTCCCGCGCCCCAGTTATCACCCATCGTCCCAGTCTCTGCCGCACTGGCAGGAGGGGCGGCGCCCGCCTCACTGGCCATGGGCCAGCGTTCCTGCATTTCAGGAATAGTTATGTAAGTGTTCTTCAGGGCCACGGTGGGGAATAGGCAACGGGAATGAATAATGAAGCGTCTCTTATCTGTGCCCGCCACGCAGCTCTCAGGAGCCGAGCGCAGTGCATCCAGCCAGAGAGCTGCTCTTCAGGTACCCTGTGGGTTCTGTCGTTCCTGTCGTTCTGTCGAGGGCCAATACGGTGCTGTCGTTCTGTCGTTCCTGTCGTTCTGTCGAGGGCCAATACAGTGCTGTCGTTCTGTCGAGGGCCAATACGGTGCTGTCGTTCTGTCGTTCCTGTCGTTCTGTCGAGGGCCAATACGGTGTTGTCGTTCTGTCGTTCCTGTCCTTCTGTCGAGGGCCAATACGGTGCTGTCGTTATGTCGTTCCTGTCATTCTGTCGAGGGCCAATACGGTGCTGTCGTTCTGTCGAGGGCCAATACGGTGCTGTCGTTCTGTCGTTCCTGTCGTTCTGTCGAGGGCCAATACGGTGCTGTCGTTCCTGTCGTTCTGTCGAGGGCCAATACGGTGCTGTCGTTATGTCGTTCCTGTCGTTCTGTCGAGGGCCAATGCGGTGCTGTCGTTCTGTCATTTTGTCCGGGGGCGATACAGCGCTCTGTCGCTCTGCCGTTCTCTCCAGGGGCGAGACGGTACGTGACGTTTCGTCTGACTAGCATTTGCCCCCGAGAGAGCTCGCACTGGGAAAACCCCGCCCCTCCCTCATTTTCAACAAATTAGTCGCAAATCATTTTTAATTATCTTCGTGCTCTTTCAGCAACCTCTCTCTGCAGATCAGTTTGATTGGTGTGCTTTATGTAATTTGTTTATTTATGAATCACTCTTCTGCTCCCACATATTATATAAGTTTGTTGTCTGCCATTGGAGGTGTGTGTGTTTGGCTCCTCTCCACGCGTTGCGCACTTGGGTAGTTAATCTCCCCGGCACTCCTCCAGGCTGAGTTTGGGGGTCAGCGAGGTGGCGGGGGAGGGGGGCTGTTTTCGCGCTGTAACCTTGACTGTGAGCAATCCCATCTGCGGAGCCAGACAGACGGCCCTGCAGCCCCACAATGCAGTAAATATTTATGAGCGCTTGCGTAACACACTGGAGCCAGGCTTTTTATTTGCGTACGTTTGTCTTTTAATTTAGTAGGGAAATCCAGATCGTGTCACATCTACTGTTGTTCATGTGTACTTCCATATTCTTAAATATATATTTGGGTGTGTCTGCATATTTAAGTGGGTGTGCGGTTAGTTCTTGGTTGAATAATACACATATTTGCTAGCAGAATGGTTCAGTAGTTTATCTCCAGCTAGGTGGAATAATTCCATACCCCCTGTAAAGGTGAAACTTTTACTGACATTCTGAACATGCTGGAGCTTGCAAATTTCAGGGTAAATAAAACACTTCAAACCTAAGATTTTAATTTTGTTCAATAATAAATGTTTACCATTCTAGTCTTTGTTCCATCATGTATTCAATGTTTTAATGTAATATATTACTTATATTTGTTTGATTTTCCATCTATTTCTTTGCGCATAAATATAAATTGGGCCTTACCTTCAGTTTGTGCACCATGTTCACACCTGTTTTTTCCCATGGTGCACCCTGCTCTGGCCCAGCCTGTAACACGGCCCTGGTTCTCTCTCCCCCTGCAGACCAGCCTCAGGGCACCCCTTTCAGTGCAGAGAATGAAGCGCAAGGAGCGGACAGCTCGGGGTGGCAGTGCACCCCGCCATCTACCTCACCGTCAGGAGAACCCCCCTCGCAGTCCTCCTCTCGACCCCCCTCACAACCCAACAGCCACAGCCCCCCCTCCCACCCCGACAGCCCCAGCCCCAGCCCCGTCCCTCCCGGAGACGCCAAGAAGAGACTCTCCAAGCCCGCCCACATGAGGAGGAACATCCGGTACGTTCTCCCGCCCGCCGTCCCTGCCCAGGGACTGAGGCAGGGGGGGGTGTTTCTCCTGGGTTTATTTATTCTGTCTGCTGGCTAGTCAGCAGTCCTTTGTGTGGGATTTCTCCCGTTAACGTAACATAGCCTAGACGTTTGGGCACGCGCGGACTGGCACTCACACACGCTGTTCCCTCCATTATAATTCTCATTGGCCCCTGCAGTCTGGCGCGACGCAGACAGTCAGTGGGCCTGAAAGCCTGAGAGAGTGTGAGTTATTAGAGAAGTGTGTGTCCCATTTCCCTCACAGGAAGCTCCTGAGGGAGCATCAGCTGGAGGCAGTAACCAAAGCCGCCCAGCAGGAGGAGCTGGAGAGGCGCAAACGCTTGGAGCAGCAGAGAAAGGACTTCCCAGTGCCTCACCTTCCCGAATTCCCCACAGGTGAATATAATTGCATGCGTGCACACACCAAGGCTCACCGTCTGACGAGTTCACTTTGGGTCAAAGACATTGTTTCAGTACACCACTCATGGAGAGGAACCTGAAATATATTCAGTGCCAACCACAGCAGGGCCCAAAAGTGTCGGCCAGATGGTTCAAAGCTCCCCCCTACCTGCACGTCCTGGCCTGACCTCAGGCAGACAGACCAGAAAATTGGCCAGAACATTATGTATTTTCCACTTGAGTTTTCTTTAACTATTAGGCCCATACCCGGTTATTGTGCTTGCAAAGTGTTGGAGCGTTGACTCAACATCCGTTCCTTTTTTTCATTCTCTTTCACATTTACTTCTGCTTTTTAAACCACTTTCTCTGTTGCCTCTCTTCCTGTGCCTTCCCCTCGTTCCCGCTCCCTTGCTCTGCGTGTGAAGGAGTGTTGGGCTCGGGGGAGGTGTCTCAGAGCTCCTCGGCCCATCTTGCCAAGCAGGAGGTGATCTGCCTGGACACCAGCAACAGCAGCGCCAGCACCAGTGAGGACGACAGCAAGGGCCCGTCCGCCAACGCAGTGAAGGACGGTGAGGCCATGTTAGCGCATCAACCGCTCGCTAAGGAGCTCCACCGGGCTAGGCCATGTTAGCACCTCAACCGCTCGCTAAGGAGCTCCACTGGGCTAGGCCATGTTAGCGCATCAACCACTCCCTAAGGAGCTCCGCCAGGCTAGGCCATGTTAGCGCATCAACCGCTCGCTAAGGAGCTCCGCCAGGCTAGGCCATGTTAGCGCCTCAACCGCTCGCTAAGGAGCTCCGCCGGGCTAGGCCATGTTAGCGCATCGACCACACGCTAAGGAGCTCCACCGGGCTAGGCCATGTTAGCGCCTCAACCGCTCGCTAAGGAGCTCCACTGGGCTAGGCCATGTTGGCGCATCGACCACACGCTAAGGAGCTCTACCGGGCTAGGCCATGTTGGCGCATCGACCACGCGCTTAGGAGCTACGCCAGGCTAGGCCATGTTAGCGCATCGACTGCTCGCTAAGGAGCTCCACCGGGCTAGGCCATGTTAGCGCATCGACCGCTCGCTAAGGAGCTCCACGGGGCTAGGCCATGTTAGCGCATCAACCACACGCTTAGGAGCTCTACCGGACTAGGCCATGTTAGTGTATCGACCACACGCTTAGGAGCTACGCCAGGCTAGGCCATGTTAGTGTATCGACTGCATGCTAAGGAGCTCTACCGGGTTAGGCCATGTTAGGACATTGACCGCACGCTAAGGAGCCCCGCCAGGCTAGGCCATGTTAGCGCATCCACCACACGCTAAGGAGCTCCGCCAGGCTAGGCCATGTTAGCGCATCGACCGCACGCTAAGGAGCTCTACCGGGCTAGGCCATGTTAGCGCATCGACCGCACGCTTAGGCGCTCCGCCACGCTAGGCCATGTTAGCGCTTTGGCAGTACCCTTAGGAGGCCCGCTCACCTTCACCAGAGTGTCATAACAAAGGACTATCTCAGTTGAAAGCGGATTTTCTCCAAAATATATTTCAGATTAGATTCAGATTTCTATCTGTTATTCTTCTGTGAAGTGACCCGCAAATCTGTTTTGTCATTTAATATGTTGCAAAAGACAGGAGAAAGAAGGGAGCGTCTGAGGTGATGTTTGTGATGTGTAGGTGGGAGGATTTGGGTTAGCCACAAGCTTTTTGTCTGAAAGGGTGCGCTCCTTCTCCAGAGTGTAAGGGCCTGTCAACATGACACTGGCTGGACTCACATACACACACACACACACACACACACACACACACACACCTCACTGCACAGTAGCATGAGGACATATTGAACAAAGTTTGGGAAATGATAGATATAGGTGAATACCTGGTATTCCAAAAAGTAGAAGAATTACACGATGGTGGAAAAGCCATTTCAATTAATTAAATTGTGGCTATAGAATAAGCAAATGAATTAAATTGTGGCTATAGAATAAGCAAATTAATTAAATTGTGGAGATAGAATAAGCAAGTTAATTCAGTTCTGCCTATATAGTAAGTGTCATTAAGCCTGATTACATACCCATTACCAACATGCTGACATTTTTACCCAGGTTATATAAGCAGTCTCTAGACTGTAATCCTGCTTGTATAACCACCCATTCAATAGAGTTGCATAACTGCTCTCTCTCCCTTTCTGTCTCCCTCTCTCTTGTTTTTTTTTATTTTCCAACAAGTATAACGGACCAACCCCAAGCTTTTGTAACTTATCGCTAATGTCAGGGGCAAAGTCGTATCTATCACCAGAAATCGGGCTTGTCAGTACACATGGCCTAAGAAATGCGGGCATTGATGAAATGCCATCATCATAAGCCAATGTTTGTTTGACAAAGTTCTGTCATTCAGCCTATCATATTTGACACTTCAGTGGAAATTATGTACAGTTAGGCAGATTATGTCACAGAGGAATGGCTATAATGGACAACAAAGGGAAGAAATGATGAAACAAAAACAATTAGAATACAAATTGAACTAAAGTTGTAATTCAGAGTGCATGGTGGGATATAGTGGATGTAGTCCCAGTTTTGGGTTACGCAGTTGGGCTCTGGTTCTCACGGCTGCTTTTTCCCCCTCTCGCGCTCCCGCAGATATCATCGAGCTGAGCTCGGGTGAGGACGACAGCCTCGGCCAGTCGCTCCACGATGACGAGGAAGACCGAGCCACGCCCGGCACGGACGAGAGCAGCGGAGCCCACATCAACGACGCCCTCAACCAGCCCGACGCCCAGGGTCGGGTCCTCGTCAACATCAACCACCCGGCCAACGAGAAGGACCTGTTCCTCGCTCCGCAGCTGGCTCGTGCGGTCAAGCCGCACCAGGTATGCACGCCTCGAACGATTTGGTACCTGCACACCTTGCACCATTACATTACATTTATGACATTTGGCAGACGTTCTTATCCAGAGCGACATACGGTTGATTAGAACAAGGAAGCAGGAAGCAGGAAACAATCCTCTCCTGGTGCAATGCAGGGTTATGGGCCTTGCTCAAGGGCCCAACGGCTGTGCGGATGTTATTGTGGCTACACCAGGGATCGAACCACCGACCTTGTGTGTCCCAGTCATGTACCTTAACCACTATGCTACAGGACGCACCAAAATGGCTCACAGCTTGGCACTTGCTTTTTCACGAGTAAAACTTTTTGTGAATGAGTTGACTTGTCTTTCGTTTCTTAAGCCTTTGCGTCTGTCGGTTAGTCCGGTTTGATGTAGCCTTACGTCTCCTCCTGCCTTTCACAGATCGGTGGAATCCGCTTTCTCTACGATAACCTGGTGGAGTCTCTGGAGCGCTATGGGAACAGCAGCGGCTTCGGCTGCATCCTGGCTCACAGCATGGGCCTGGGCAAGACTCTGCAGGTCATCTCCTTCATCGACATCCTCCTGCGTCACACCGGAGCTCACACTGTGCTGGCCATCGTCCCTGTGAGTGCACCACCCACCGTGCTTCCGCCCTCTCCGTTTCACTGTTCCTGCAGAAGGCCATAGATCTTTTCCACACTAATGGTCATCTTGTCTTTTTGATTACTGCCTCATTAGTAGAGCTTATCGTCTTGCTGATGTCTGTCCTCCAGGTGAACACGCTGCAGAACTGGCTGGCCGAGTTCAACTTGTGGCTACCGGCCAGGGAGGCCCTGCCCCAGGAGAGCGACCCAGACAACATCACGCCCCGCCCCTTCAAGGTCTACATCCTCAACGACGAACACAAGTGAGCAGAGCCGATCGTCTCCTCTGACTTTCCCCTCGCTGCTGGAGGCAGGGGGTTCTGCGCTTCACTGCTAAACGTCAAGATAATGTTTGTGAAGAGCACTCTCCACGAGAGCGTCGCAGTAGAGCGTGAAGGCAGTCGACCCCCGACCCTCTGCGCGCTCGTGAACACCGCACTTCTGCTGATGCCCTTATGCTGCAGTGCATTCTGGCCCCTGTTTTCTCACTGCAAACACCTACCCAGCTGGGTTTGCCTTTATTGCATTACATTACATTACATTACATTATTGGTATTTGGCAGACGCTGTTATCCAGAGCGATGTACAGTTGTCCTACCTAAGCAGGAGACAATCCTCCCCTGGGGCAATGCAGGGTTAAGGGCCCAACGGCTGTGCGGATCTTATTGTGGCTACACCAGGATTAGAACCACCGACCTTGCAGGTCCCAGTCATTTACCTTAACCACTACGCTATTGCCTGCATTGCGAAGCAGTAACGATACAGCGGTATGTCCCATTATTTGAGGGACACTTGGGTCCAGATCTTTCCTGTGAGGTAATGGTGTTTGCACTGTGTAGGGTGTGTGGTACGGATTGTGAAGTTTGTGAGGGACTGACCCGTCTCTGGTGTTGCAGGACCACAGCTGCCCGGGCCAAGGTGGTGGCCGACTGGTCAGAAGCAGGCGGAGTGCTGCTCATGGGTTACGAGATGTACCGGCTGCTGTCGCTGAAGAAGAGCTTTGTCGCAGGCAGGAAGAAGAAGTCCAAGAAGCCCACGGGTCCTGTCATCATCGACCTGGACGAAGAGGACCGGCAGCAGGAACTGCTGAAAGGTAAGCACCTTTAAAATGACGTCAGCAGGCTGCAGGTCACGCAAAGCTATGTCACGCATGCTATGGCTAATTTTATAGTTTCTGAGTACATTAGTTTTGACAACATGTTCACACTGGCCTCTTATGACCAAGGGAAGAATCTAGTGTCTGTTATTTTTCAAAAATCGTCTCCTTGATCTCCGTTATAACCACACCCCGGGTTCCACAGGGATCGAGAAGGCCCTGTCGCGGCCCGGACCGGACGTGGTGATCTGCGACGAGGGCCACCGCATCAAGAACTGCCACGCCAGCACGTCGCAGGCCCTGAAGAACATCCGCTCACGGCGGCGCGTGGTCCTCACCGGCTACCCCCTGCAGAACAACCTCATCGAGTACTGGTGCATGGTGGACTTCGTCCGGCCGGACTTCCTGGGCACGCGGCAGGAGTTCAGCAACATGTTCGAGCGGCCCATTCTGAACGGGCAGTGTATCGACAGCACGCCACAGGACGTGCGGCTCATGAGATACCGCAGCCACGTCCTGCACAGCCTGCTGGAGGGCTTCGTGCAGAGGTGAGGCCCGGGCTGAGACACGGAGCTTCGGTTAGGACCGGTTAGGGCTTAATATATCACGCTTCGAAGAGCATTCACATTCCAAGACTAGGTTTCAGTTGCTACTGAATGCATACTTAGGTAGTTATTTGCTCAGCAAGTGCCGTTATTTAGAGCGACTTATATAACGCAATCTATTTATAGAGCTGGTCACGTACTGAAGCAGTTCAGGTATGAGTACTTTTCTCTGACAACAGTGGTAGCTCGGGAGTCTGTTCTGTTAACATGGCTAAGACCCTACTCTTTCTGGTATTGCTTTTTTCTGCCACTGAAGCCCTTTGCAAATGGGACCATTCAGAGCAAGGTGAAACCTTGCATCATTGACCTGTATGTGGTCTGTGTCCCTTACTACCAAGGTGTTGTGAGAAAGTCAAGACATGATTAGTTGCATAAGGAAAGGGGTAATCCAATCAACATCAAACCTTTGTGGTTGTCATGTCATTACCATTGGGTGTCAGGCTATGACTACAGTGTCCATTTATGAATTGAACTATCCTGTGTGGTTCTACAGTGCTAAGTTGTTAACCATCTGATGAATCTAATTCAAGCACAATTGTCATTTGTGTGGCAAGTACTGCTGGACAGTAACTGATTTTCTATTTTGGTTCAAACTTGATTTAGAGGAGACGTAAACTGCTTTTGGGATTTGTTTGTTGGGGAAAAAGGTTATGCAGGTGGCTTACTGTAATCCTTCATTCTTTTATGGGAAAGTTGATACAGTTGTTGGCATGTTTGTGCTTGTTTTGTGGCTAACTGAATGTCAGTATGAGGTATGTCCCAATCTTGCTGGAGACAGGCTCTAAAGTGTTTATGTTTCTGATGGTGTGTGTGTCCGTATGCTTAAGTGTTTGTTCAGGTAGTTTAACTTTGATCCTCTGGCTTTGTTGGTAGCTAGTTTACTGAAGGTGTAACGTCCAGCCTTTATTTACAGGCGAGGTCACGACGTGCTGAGGAACCACCTTCCCTCCAAGGAAGAGCATGTGATCCTGGTGCGGCTGTCACCTGTCCAGCGGGCGCTCTACACCCAGTTCATGACCCGCTTCCGGGAGGCGGGAAACAGCGGCTGGCTGGGCCTCAACCCCCTCAAGGCCTTCTGCGTCTGCTGCAAGGTGAGCTGGACAAGAGCTGCTTCTAGAGACCGCAGCCCTTAGAGACCGCTGCCCTTAGAGCATTTGCAGATGAGTGCTCACTTGTGTGAGTCTGCATCACCTGAGATATGTGCTTGTCCTTCTCTGCAGGTCTGGAACCACCCGGATGTCCTGTATGAAGCTCTGCAGAAGGAGAACCTGGCCAATGAGCAGGACCTGGACCTGGATGACCTCAGCACTGCAGGCAACAACCGCTGCACAGCCCCGGGCCTGAAGGGCAAGCCCAGCGACTCGGCCAACAGCAAGTTCATCGCAGGCCTCAACCTGGGCTCGCTCCAGGAGAGAGCCAACCAAGTCATCACCTACGAATGGGTACGCCACAAGTGTGTGTGTGTGTGTGTGTGTTGTGTGTGGTGTGTGCCCGCCCATCTGCCTGCCTGTGTGTAACACTGCATGGACTGGGATCACTAATACTGTCTCTCCCTCCTTCTCAGGCAAAGGATATCATGAGTACCTACCAGACAGGCATCCTGGAGAACTCGGCCAAAATGGTACTGCTGTTCCACCTAATTGACGAGAGTGTAAGGAAGGGAGACAAGATCCTGGTGTTCAGGTGAGTCAGCTCTGTTGAGTCCTAGCAGTAGTCCACCCCAGCCATTGTGACCCCATTTCTGGCAGTGCCATACAGCTGTCTGTTCCTCCTGTGCTTGGGCCTGCTCCCCTTTCTGTTTCGACAGACTAAACGTTGAAGTGAAAAGCTATGGAAGCACCGCTGTGTGTCTTTGACATGAACACGTCTCTGTGGGACAGCACTGAAGTGACCTTGTGTGTGTGTGTCCCCACAGTCAGAGCTTATCCACGCTGTCAGTCATTGAGGAGTTCCTGGCCAAGAGGCCCATGCCGGCTGCCAGAGGCAGTGCTGATGGCCAGAGTCAGAACTGGGTTCGCCACGTCAACTACTACAGTGAGTGTTCTGAAAAAGCCCCTGCGGAGCGTGTCCGGGGCTCTGGCTGTCCTCTCAGCCCCTTGAATCTGCTGCATGGAGTGTCTCCCGTAACCTAGAAACTGCTGCAGTGAATGTGTTCCCTCACAAGCTCTACCAGAGAGACTCTGTTGCCTAGTGACACACACTCGGTTCACTGACCAGTCGCACTACTACTGTTATATATTCCCTTTTATCGCCCCCTGCTGGACATTTAACCAGAAGTCCAAAACATTACACTTTCGTTGTCGTTGTTCAGTTAAATACTTACAGCTTTCGCATTACAGCTTACTTCCTGCTGTAATTGGTAAAAGAAAATAAAACGGCTGGAAGTTTGGGGGTGTTGTATAGCTGTTGTGAAATGCAGGATGAAAAAAGAAAAAAAGTCACGAGAAGTAGTTAAGATGGGAGACCCTTGTTGGGACACCATTTGTGTCCTTTAATCAAACACTTCACTGAAATGAACATCCGAGTGGGTGTATTAAAGGGTGAGATTAGATATAACACACATAAGTAATGTGATAAAATCAACCAGAGTGATGGGACACTGAAGCAACAGTGGGGCCTGGAGCTTTAGTGTGAGTAGATGTGTGTCCTGGAGGTCCTTAACTGGAACTGCATGTGGTTAATGCCAGGGCTGGATGGAAGCACATCGACCTCCGAGAGAGAGCGGCTCATCAATCAGTTCAATGACCCTGGGAACACCTCCACCTGGGTCTTCCTGCTGTCTACCAGGTCAGTGCCTGTGTACCGTGTACATGCACTCGGGTAGTTCACTCTCACACACACCCACACACACACGCAGATACTCACACACACCCTCACATACACGTGCCCACATAATCACTCACACACACACACACCCTCACATACAAGCACCCGCATAATCACTCACACACACCCTCATTGTCACTCACTCAGACACACGCACCCACATAATTACTCACGCGCGCACACACACACACACACACACACACACACACATACACACACATACACACACACACACACACACACACATACACACACATACACACACATACACATATACACACCCTCATTGTCACTCACACACACACCCTCATAATTGCGCGCACACACACACCCTCATTGTCACACACACACACACACACACACACACACACACACACACACACCCCCCCTCATTGTCACTTGCACCCACACACACACACACACACACACACACATACACACCCTCATTGTCACTTGCACCCACACACACACACACGCACACACACACTCACACTCACACACATTGCCATTATCTCTTTCTCACTCGCTCACTAAAGTCACTCTCACTCTCAGGGCGGGCTGCCTCGGGGTGAACCTGATCGGGGCGAACCGCGTGGTGGTGTTCGACGCCTCCTGGAACCCCTGTCACGACGCGCAGGCCGTCTGCAGGGTCTACCGCTACGGCCAGAGGAAGCCCTGCCACATCTACAGACTGGTGTGTGACTTCACCCTGGAGAAGAAGATCTACGACCGGCAGATCTCCAAGCAGGGCATGTCAGGTGAGGGGCCTTCAGCGTGTCTTCAGAGGTCTGAAGGCAGGACTGCTTAAGGCCAGGCGTGGTCATGTATCATATCAGTATCTGTTTAAGTGGACTAAGAATAACTGCAGAGTGAAAGGTGAGCTTTTGTCCTGCCTGATGTGGTAGGACACAACCAAACGTCAGGAAATGCTTCTAGGGAGAAAGAAAAAATATCACTATCTATGGGTACTGATAAGACAGCCCATTGGCAGCAAGGCCTTAGAGCTTCCAGTTGAGTGAAAAAAAACCAGATCATATGATCACATAGAAGTTGTATGACCTTGCTGCTGATTGACTGTCTTAACTGCACCCAATAGATATCGGTGATTTTTTTCCCCTGGAAGCATTTCACATGGACGTTTGGTTGATTGCTACCTCATCAGGTATGAACAAAGAAAAAAAAAGATATCCTGTATACCCCATTGTGGCAGTTATACTTACTGCACTTAAATATGATTGAAAATTGAGATATGATGTAACCGTGGTGACTAACCTTGGTGACTGGCCATTGTAGTAGAACATCCTGTTCAATGGCCAGAGCAGCATAGATATTAGGTAACTGACTGGTGACTGATAAGATAACGGCCAGAGGGAACTGGCTGTTGGGTCTTTAACGCTGTCACCCTGTTGGGTGTTTCACTTTCAGTTGCACACACAGCAGTAACATGATTTTAGTTGAACCTGCTGAACTTGCCCTCGGCAGGTTGATGGAGTGTGTGACTCTCTCCGTCCCCCCTCTTAGACCGTGTGGTGGACGACCTGAACCCTGTGCTCAACTTCACACGGCGGGAGGTGGAGTCGCTGCTGCACTTCGTGGAGGAGGAGCCTGACCCGGCCAGGGTGCAGATCGAGCGCCAGAACGAAATGGAGGAGGTGATCCTGCAGGCCTGCAGACTCTACCCCCAGCTCATCACCAAGGTACACACACAAAGAGACACACACACGCAGAGAGACAGAGACACACACACGCAGAGAGACAGAGACACACACACGCAGAGAGACAGACACAGACGCAGAGAGACACACAGACACACACACACGCAGAGAGACAGAGACACACACACGCAGAGAGACAGAGACACACACAGGCAGAGAGACAGAGACACACACACACGTGCATACACACACACACACACACACACACACACACTCACAGGCATACACATCAACACCTGCTCATTATCATAGACGTAGACTATGGAACAGGCTGCTTGTTGACTCATTGATGAGTGCAGTTGTGTTTGAGTAGCGATGACTGGTATTTGCAGTGCCGTGTGGTTTTCAGAAGCTTCAGTGTGTTTACGCCCCAGTGCCTTTCTCCCACCAGCAACCCTTCCACCACGAGTCTCTCCTAATGGACCGGAAGGAGATGAAGCTGACCAAAGCGGAGAAGAAGGCTGCCAAGAAGAGCTACGAGGACGAGAAGCGGGCGTCTGTGCCCTACACACGCCCGTCCTACGCCCACTACTACCCGGCCAGCGACCAGAGCCTCACCAACATCCCGGCATTCAGCCAGCGCAACTGGTACGGACCCGCCCTGTATCCTGTCGCATGCTTTCTGTAGCCCCCTATCATCACTAGCACACACTGTTGCCCCATCTCACTGCAACGCGTTCTGCCCCTGGCAGGCGCCCCCCTCCCCGGCCGGATGAGAAGCCTGTGGCCAGCGTCCGCCCGGTCCAGTCCACGCCCATTCCCATGATGCCCCGGCAGGTTCCCCTGGGCCCCGGCGCCTCATTGGCCAGCTCCAGCTCAGGGGTCAACTTCCCTGTCAACTACCTGCAGAAAGCAGGGGTCTTTGTGCAGAAGATCGTCACGACCACAGGTACGATTCCTGGACTAACATTAAACCCGAAGGAGCGTAGCGCTTTGCCGTCTCTCTCATTGGATCTAAGAGTCTCTGCTGTCCTCCTGGTCTCTCAGATATCGTGATTCCCGGGACCAACAGTTCGGCCGATGTTCAGGCTCGCATCAGTGCCGGAGAGAGCATTCACGTGATCCGGGGAACCAAGGGTAGGCCTCACCGTCCCTGTGTGTTCACCTTCTCAACCAAAACATTTTTACCATTTCGAGCCATACACTCTTAGAATAACCAAGTACAATGTTTACCATTCGCCTAGTGTATCTATTTACTCAGTCATATCAACACACAATAGCTATGTACTCACCACTACCATCTACTCGCCACGTCTACTGAACTGTATCCGTGCACTTAAGCTCAAGTAAATGTTTTATTTTATTTTTATTTTTTTTATCTGTCCATGTTCAGATCTGTGTACTACATGTACCTGTGATCTTCATACATATCTCTGCTGCTCTCCCAGTGCTGAGCTCTGCTGAGTGTCCTCATTGTGTCTGGCCCATGATTGATTCTGCTCTATTTTTGGAGCGCAGTATCAGTGGCTCCTGTGCTGTTAAATCAGCCTTGGCCCTGTTTTCACCGAGCCACTCCCGCTCTTTTGACCCGCTCACAGGGACCTACATCAGAACCAGCGACGGCCGGATCTTCGCCATCCGGGCCGCCGGCAAGTCCAGACCGGGGGAGGAGAGCTCGACCACGCCCAGAGGTGCTGCTCCTTAAACCTGCACTTTTACCAGCTCATGGGCCCGTTTCACAGACACAATAAATTACAATTTTAAAGGATATTCTCTATACAAAGTCCTGGACTATGCTTAATCTGCGTCTGTGAAACCGGCCTTAGAGTAATAACATGTACAGTACAGGGCCTGGTTCATAGACACAAATTACACTTAGTCCTAGACTAAATTGAGTTCTGTATAATGAATTCTGCAAATTGGATTTAGTCTAGTACTCCGCTTAATCTGTGAAACTGGCCCTTAGTGTCTGAATCGACTACATGCATCGTTTGGAATGACTTTTTGTACTATGAAATGCAGCCTGGCGTTATTCTGGTTATTAGTGAAGATAGCAGCAGGAAATTACATGTCCTTTGCAGGTCCTGTACTGACTCCCTCCCTCTGTCTCCCCTCAGACTCTCAGAGGTCCTCCTCCGAGACCCCCAGCAACGGCCGCAACGGCTGCTCGTCCCCGGACCGCAAGCGCCTTACCCCGGACGGGCTGGCCCGGCCGCTGTCCCCAGACGGGCCGGAGATCCTGAGCGAGCTGCGCAGGTACACGGGCGGGGTGGAGCTGGCTGGGGGGCAGGAGCGCCCTCTGGAGGGCGGCGGTGGGAAGGGCGAGGGCACGCAGCCCGGAGGAGACACGCCGACCGCCCTGGACCTTCGCGGCACCAAACGCAAGCCCTCCTCGCCCAACGCCGAGGAGCCCGGCGCCAAGCAGCCGGCCGCCAAACGGACCTCCATGGCGCTGCCGCTGCAGGGGCTCCCGCTGGGCGCGGGGTACGGCCTGCCCCCCGTGGGGCTCAGCCCGGCCCTGCTGGGCTCCATGGGCCACCCCATGTTCATGGGCGCCGGCTCGCCCTACTTCCAGCCCCACGGGCAGCTGGGCGACCCCCGGCTCATGTTCCCCGTGACCCCCGACCCCTTCGGCCTGTCCGGCGCCTCGTCGTCGGGGCCCTCGTCCTCCTCCAGCGCCTCCGTGCCCTCGTCCTCGGGGGGCTCCGGGGCCGGCTCGGCCTTCCTGCTGGGCTCCGGCATGGCCGGCATGCTGCCCCCCGGGTTCCCCCTGTCCTACGGCCAGTCGCTGCTGCCCGAGCCCCGAATGTACCCCGCCTCGCTGCTCCCCGGGGGCCTGCCCGCCACGCCGGGCCCCGCCGGGGCCAGCTTCCTGTCCCACTTCTCCTCCCCCGGCCTCCGTCGCCACGCGCACGCCGTGCCCGAGGCCGGGGGGAGCAGCTCGGACGATGACGTCATCGAGGTGACGGGACACTGAGCTCTGAAGGGGGGATGGTGTGGGCCGGGGGGAGGAGAGGGAGCTCTCCACACATGCAAGCCCAGCCCATCTCCCTACCTCTGGAGAGACTGAGAGGGGGACCCCCATACACAGACTGGACTGGGGAAACAAATCCTTATGCTGAATATCTTATTTAAGATGACGGAACTGTCGATGGAACTGAGCACGAGAGCGGTTGGATGAATCAGTGGACTTGTGGAATGTGGGGCTTCCAGTTGCTGCCCTGTACTGGACCATCACTGACTTTACTGCCAGGCGGGCCTAGGCCTGCAGAGACTCCCCCCTGCCTCAAGGGGCACTGTCTACTTGGAGACTGTCTGGCAGACCAGTGCAGTTGTCTGCTTGAACTGTTTGCATTTTTCCAGCAGGTGATTTTAGGTTAGTATTTTGCTTGTTTGATAGACAATAGTTCATAGTTGCACCTGTTGGAATGGAGGAAAAATATCATTGACCTGATTGTTTTGATTATAAATATTCTTATTATTGCTACTATTAATAAGATTTTATAAATGGTCATAATCATAAAAATTTCCCTGAAGGTTAAAAAGAAAAATGCTTTGCCCTTGAAAATGTAGACGGGGCAGGGATGTTTTTTCCCTTCAGGGAGTGCTGGGAAGTGGGGTTGGGAATAAAGCTGTGCTCCAGGTTAGTTACAAAAAAGAAAAAACAACCAAGACAAAAAAGAAAGACTTAAAAACCTTAAACTCAAAAAGAATGTATTTTCATTTCAGCCTTTAATGATAAAACAGTGGGCGAAGGGCTTCGGTCCTAGCATTATTTTTGGGAAATATATTTTGTTTTGTTGTTGTTGATATTTTGAAATGGATTGCCTGCGCGTTACAGTGCACGGGGGCGGGTCACTGCCGCCAGTACAGCAGGAGTAGCTCACACTGTCCAAAGGGCAGCCAATCCTATTGCCTTGCCTCCATCTCACCGAATGTTCACCAGGATGTCAGAAACATCTGCTCCAAATCAAACTCCTGTCCGTTTTGTCTTACTGTAGCTGCATTAAGTGCTGCAAAAAAAAAAAACACACAGGAAAATCCAGTGTCTGTCCTGAAAACTGACCCGATGTCAGGTCAGTAGTTCTGTCTTATGCTATGTCCTTCCATTTGTCATGTTATCATGGTTTCCTGAGAGGACACACATCAATTTTCCATTGACTGGTTTTACACAACACGTTCATTTAACACCTGTTCCCCTGCACCTTCTGCTCTTAGGTTTTATTTTTTACTTTTGGAAAGTACAGGTTGTCTGTGATTAGAGTTAAATGAGAAGTTCAGTTTCTTGAATTAAACAACCATTTTACATTTCTAATAGCCATCTTGGCTAAAGCGCTTCGTTCAGTTTTCTCAGCATTAGAAAAGGCGTGACTCCAAAGCACCACTGCTGAGATTTTCTTTCTCCATTACACCTTGGCGTTGGGTGCAGAGGGGTTTTTCATAGATACGTTATAGACCTCACACCAAATTCTCAACATCAAGCTTACAAACTGTGAATGGGACTCTCTACATTATTAAACCATTGAACATTTCTATCATAAAACATGCCCCAGAGGAAGTAAACCTGCTGTTTTTGCAAATCTCTTTCTGTATTGACCATTCATAGAGGAGGTTGTTGCTGTTTGTTTCTGGTCTCTGTAACCAGATTTTCAAATGTTTTTGGGGCGTCGGGAAAGTTGGTCTGTAATTGTGTTTACAAATGTTTGGGCCAAAAGTGAATCCTGATTCACCCCGATACAAACAGCCTGGTACCTTCACCCAGAGCCCATCTTGGGATCCATTACCCTTTCTCCACACCCACGCCCTCACACACCGCCACACCCCAGCTCCACTGTCCTAACTGAAGGTCGGAGCTTTGAACTGCCTCGCCCTTCCCTTAGGTTGGAACGCGCCCCAACTGAGTTCAAACTGCTGGTAGTTCTGACTCCTTGATTCTCTGTTCTCTCTCAAAATGGAGGCTGCATCGTTTCACCAATGTTTTCATAAATTACCATTACTTTTCTTTTATACCATACTTAATGTTAGTTTACCTGTGTTTTTTTCCAATGTATGAGTTTTCCAAATTAATTTATTTATGATGGTGTATATTTATTCATTTGTATTTTTATTTTTGTATGCTTTTTTTTTTTTTTTTTTGTATATTTCTATTTGGGGTTTTTTTTTTTTTTTCATAAGTTGGTCACATGGATTGTTGTGTTTCCTGAGGCAGGAAAGGAGAAATCGGCATATGACCAAAGTGTGTGTAAAAATCAGGACCAATGGCCACACCCAGACAGGGTGCTCACCTCATGAACACACTGAGAAAATAGATGGCTTAAAAACATTTTTTTAAGTTATTTACTGTTTTATTGATAGAAAATAAAAAGTAGTTCCCCCAAGTATTCGGTTTTCAAATGTGTTGCTATGACTGCTTTTTCATAGCTGTCTACTTGAATTAAAGTTTATATTTCTCAAAGCATTGAGTCAGTGATGAACTGGCTTTATCTCTTCTGCTCATGTGTACTGTTGTTTGCAGCCAGACTGAACAGGAACCCTAGACAAGAGCAGAGACGCTGACCTGTATGGACACAGTCATGTCTGTAACATTAGACAGATTCAAATTATTTCAGGTTTTTTTGTTTGTTTTTCAAGTTTGTAAATAAAATAAAATATTTGAAATGCCGTTCTTGGCACATTCTCTCTTTGGAACACCTTAGCCCCTGAACCAGTAATGTAACAGAGTCACAAGGGCGTCACAATCTGGCACACGGATCGTTGCAGAGGAAGAGCACCTGTAGATCCACCTTAGATTCTTTTAGATGATATTCCTGTAGAGAATTATCTTGGCCATGCAACCCGTGCATTTTAATTAGTTTCTAGACTAAGCTAGAGTAGTAATGCTTTAAGGTCTACCAAAATGTCCCATTTTAGTTTGCAGGAAAGAATAGTATCGGTTATGGTTAGCCTGACAATGAATGTTTGACACAAGGCATTACTCGGCTGTAGAATGAAAGATTAACCAAAAACACCTTTCTTTTTTTATGGATTTCATTTCATACCATGAACGACAGCTCAGTGATATTGCATTTTTCTTATTTCTTTTTTATGCTACCTTGGCCCTTGGGAAAATTAGCTGAACACAGAAAGCTGTATAAATGGCTATATTCCATCTCACCATGACTGGTGAATGACCGTAGCACTGTATCCTAATGTGGAAGGACACATCAGAAGTGTTTAATCAGCCGTAAACAAGCTATAGTAAACCAGTCAACCAGAGCTCCTGTCTGTTCATAGTCTGTCCTGCATGTGCAGCCCCGTGCGCCAGCGCACACGCAATTACGTCATTTTCACAGTCTATTACCAGAAAAGTATTGGCACTGTTGTTGGTAGATGTGGAGTTGACCATCCTTGAGGATTGAGGATAGGTTAAAAACAAATAAATATGTACTCCTCTGAACCGATTTGTATTGGTACACCCCAATATACAATTTGAGGAAAGTACAAGTTCTTAATTTAGTTAAAATGTACATTTTCCATTATTTCATTTTGCCATTTTGCAATTATGGCAAGTATAACAAGGAACAAGGTTGTTGGACTGTGTGGAGCCTGGTGCTGGTCGTCTTATACTGGCAGTTGCCAATGACACTTGTAGCTGAACTTTCTTCACCATACAGTTGCTGATGGTTAAAACATGCTTGACACTTCCCCTGTGACTTTTTTTTTTTTTTTCTTGCTTTCTTTTCAAATCCTGTGACACAAATAAGTGAAGCTTAATATCTGACGTTAAAACCATTGTCTTATTTTTTATGTTAAATTGTACTTGATTTATTTTTTTAATTAACCAAATGAAAAGTTGTTAAATATTCCAAGCAATTTTTATTTGGAGTTGTGTATCCCCAGTGTTAAACATCTGTGCTGCTCAATGAATGTTACAAATCCCACCAGAGACTAAATCCAGACACATTTACTATTCATTGTCTATTTAGCAGCTTGTGTGCGCATGCAGTTAGCATTTACATTCGTTGTAAAGGGAAATGAGGCATTAGCATTGGAATTGAATTCAAAGACTCCATTGTGTATTTTGAGAATTCGTCCATTATCATTTCCTAAGACTGCCGACTGAAGCTGTAGATTTATTTTCCCCATGTTATGGATTAGATAATTATGACTTCTAGAAGCCTTAGATTACATCATTAGCTATGCAAGAGTTCTGTTTCATTATATCTCAAGAATAAGTGCTTTTTTTGTAACTTATCATGATGTTGTTACTACACTGAAATAGAAATAAACCTAAAAAGTGAACTTTGAGGACAGACCCAACATTTGTTTTACATGTACAAGAGATTGTTCGATGTCTGTTTGCCAATGTTGTGTAGCTTCTTCAAAGAAATGTGTGGGTGGGGCTGGGTAGGGTGGGCTTGCTAGTGCTCCTTTGGTTCAGATCTGTATTGCTGTGTTTGGCTGTGTGTTCTGTATTGTGATACATACACCATAGGGGAGGTGTGTGGAGGCCTCGGGCATCTCCTTTGGGGCTGTGAAGCAGTCCTACTTTCCAATTCTGGAAATAAACCTTTCAAACAAGGGCAGAGACGTAAGGAAGATGTCACAGGGATCGGTTTCCAAAAAAACTCGTAAGGAACCATGTTGTAAGGAAACTTGCATTATTCCTTTATTTCACTGATTACCTTGCAGTAACACAATTGGATTTATTTTTACACCGAGTAACAGCAAAGGGAGGAGAGCCACTCAATGGAAATGTTACTTGCATGCTGCTGGGTAATGCAGTATATTAAAGGCCAATGGTATACTAGGTCCCCTCACGCCTCCTTTGGGTCAAAAACTGCTAATTGTGTCTTTTCTGTATTCATTACTTGCAGTAGACAAGTGAAGGACATGACGCACATGCTGCTTATTTGAACTGCGTACAGCACAATTAGTGAGCATGACCTAATGATGATGTAATGTGTTCAAATTTTTTGGACGCTCTGATTGGCTGTATGTTTTCAGGCATTGAGTGTCCAGTTCACACTGCTGCTCTTCCTGATCTGCCAGAATGCTTTGATTGGGCATGCTCCTTTAGTGGAGTTTCAGTTCAACAAAGGAAATTATTGTTGATTACATTGTTTTTTTTTTTGGCTCTGTTCTTGTTATTTGTAGTAGCACTTCTGCTGTTTAGAACCTTTTTTACATTAAAAATGTAATGTCTACTTTGTGTTGTTTTTTTTATCATGGCGGTTCATCAAATAATAAATCAAATGTGTATGCAAATAATGCAAACAATTGTGTTTCTTACTGCAAACCAGATTCTTGCTGCTTGGAAAAAAATGTTGCTTGAAAAGATGTTAGTTTTTTGTGGTAAGTGAAGGGCGTGGTAAGTGAAGTGGTAAGTGAAGGATGTCTGGAGGGGGGTGGGTCTGGGATGCCAGGCATCACCATTGAGCCTTCTGGAGGTGTTGTGGCCCTAACTTGGGTGCACATCCAGGAGGGCCTGTCAGCGTACTGGTTTTTGTTCAAACCAATTACCTTCCCTTTAGTTTTTTGTTGGCTCAGTAAACTATGCTTGTTCATTCCTGTACTTGAGCACTGCAAAAACTTTAGGATACCGGCTGTGGCTGGTGCTTGTACAAATGTCAGATCACTATATGATTGGGCCAATAGCAGAAGTTAAGAGCAGAAGTTGGCATTAAATCCTGAAACGGATCAGCATCACTGATAAACAAAGGTGCTCACTCGACAACCCTGTGAAATAATCATTCGTTTTTTTGTACAGCCCCCTAATTATAAGTGCAAGGAAATGAACATCATATCCTTTGGAAAAAAAAATATATAAATTAGGAAAATATCAAAAAATTAGGAACACAAAGTTTGAAATACACGGTTATTACACTGGATATAACTGTGGCTTTGTGGCTGTAGATCTTCAAGGTTTGCGCTGGAAGACTATTGAAGCAAACTTTGCTGTAGATAAAAGTATGAGTTCTAAGCTGGTTCAGTATTTGATTCCTATTTCATCCAAAATAATTGGAAAATGTGTGGCCCTGCTTGAAGTTTAGATTTTCTGAATTAAAATAGTGTGATTATTATGTCACGTACAGTAATGGTAATGTTTGTTAACAAACAATTCTTGCAAATGTTTCCCCATGTTTACACGTGATTGCAAGGAAAGAGAACACAACTATTACTATTTTTTTATGCATGCAATTTTTTATGCAGTGCTTACTTATCACTGTTGTATTGTTAGATTTTCTGGTTGTGGTCCAGTCATATTTGGGGAGTGACAAGTATTGGTTCCTACCTGTACTGAAGGTCTAAGGCAGGGGTGCACAAAAATGGCCATTTTAGGATTTTGTGCCAAATTTGGTTCAATTTTTTATTTATTTTTTGCTCAATCATATCTTAATCGGACAATTATATAAGCACCAGGTACAGCCGCAGATTACAAGTGTATCCTAAAGATTGCATTGTGCTGAAGAACAGGAGTGAATCAGTATGGTCTATAAAGCTGTCACAAAATTCAAACTAAGGTAATTGGTTGGAATGAAAACCAGCACCAAACCAGAGCTGTGCACCTCTGTTCAAATATTTTACTTTACAGCAAAAATATCTATTATTTTCCTGTTTATGAATTTGGAAAGGTAAGCTATATCTTTAAGTAGCTTATATATTTTCCATCTGACCATCTTAATCAATTAAAGTAGTTAATTACAATTAACTTCCCTCATCAGGTTGCATGGGTCTAAATTGGTTGCTAATATAAAAGTGAAAATATGAACTAACAGACACTCCAGGAGGTGATGTCTAAAAGCTATTTGATGAAGTTATCATCAAATATCAGATTATCTTCTGTACAAGCCAGTGCTTCAGCCTCATGATGTTAGTATTTCTCTCATGGTTGGAGTCATTACCAAGCTGATTAAGTAACATTTTCAAAAGAGCTTTTAATCAGTAATTGTATGTCTATATGATCAGCAATGGTATTATACATAGTAAGTATAGGCACAAGTAAAATACATTTTTCAAAACTTATTTGTTTCAGTAATTCATAAGGACCATACATGAGACTACATTGCAGATCTTGTACAATAATGTATAATAAACTACATTTCCCGTGAGTCTGTAGTGCACAACTCACACCCCGACGCTATCGTGACTTGACGTTCTAAAGTGCTGGTGACGGTGGCATCGCAAACGTAAGGTAGTGCGATGTTGGGAGTGCCTTCGACTTTACATTACACCGACAAATACCTGGGCTAATCTGCTTTTGAAAGTCCGAACAAAGTTTTTTAAGAAACCAAGGAAACTTTACAAGAGGACCACGGGTTTATTTGTGGTAAAAAGGTGTTCCTGACGGGAATATATTTATCTTCTCGGCCTGCTGCGAAGTCAGACTCCTCGGGCTAACCAATGGACCTTGGGCCGGGAAGAAGTCGAAAACGCAGGAAAGAGTTGTTATTGTGACTGGTTACCTTGCTAACGTTAGCTAATCCCGTCCAGGAGGCTACGTCTTTTTGAACACTTACGGCGGGGTAAGATAACAGCGCTGACTATAGAATACCACAGGCCAATCTGTGATCTTGGTTTCTTTATCTTGCGTTGGGGGAGAATCTACGTCTAGCAGATTTCACACTCACTATCTAGCTAACCTGACAGAGTTGGAGAGCAGGCTAGCAAGCTCAGGTTGCCATATGTTTAGTCACGTGTGGCAAGCCAGCTAACGTCAAGTCACTGCTTGGTACAATACCTTATTTGATTTGTTAGGTAACTTTGTTGTAGGCTAGCTAGCTATTTGACCGGCTGGTATACCCAGCTACCGTTCGTTAGCTGCTAATGAATTTGGTTGTTTTCTTGTCTAGATCGGTAGCTAGCTAGCTAAATGGGATAAACGTTATCCCTAACTGTTGGGTCAAGATGCGAATAAAGTGACGTTAGAGATAATATCTGATAGTGGCAAGTGATTGCTAGCTTACTAGGTAGCTAGCTACGCTAGCTAAATTCACCCGGGCCGATCTAGATAGCTAGCTAGCTAGCTAGCTAGCAATATTTTCTCATAGTGACAGCTAACATTAACGTTGTCAAGTTAATGAATGTCAATTTGATCATGACTGGGCAGTTACGTAGGACAGCAAACATTATTTGTAGTTGTTGCCTATAACCAGCTAGCTAAATTATTGGTTGTAATTTACAACATTGAAGTAATTTTCCTTTGCGTCTGACATCAATCTGAATCTTATCAAGTGGCTGAAGTTGACGTCCAAGTTACCACATTTGTTATATTAATTCTGTGCGATCAGCAAGATTATTGCCTTGGCTGACTGGGAAGCTAGATAGCCAAGTGTTCGAATGACGTCCTTAGCCCCTTTGTTGTCAGCCTATGCATTTTGTTTACCTTAGCTTTTAGCTATCTATTTCTACACTGATGATTGGTATTTGCTTTGATGAAGCCAAACTTTGGACGTTGGATGTTGGTCGCCAGTGCAGTTCCGTATTTTTTATTTTCCTTTGCTCCGTTCGGCATTGTTGATTGGACCACTTAAGAATACAACCATTTTAGCAGTCGTAGTGCTAATACTAGAACGGGTTGAGCAGCAACAAAAGAAACAATGAATCGCTACCTGCCCGTTGCGCGACAGCACTTCCTGACTGCATTGGCTAGCACCAGTGTGGTGGTGAAGGCCATCTGTGCAGCAGTGCTCCTGCTGTACTTGCTGTCCTGGGCAGTGGACACCGTGTACGTTCTGGGGGTGACGCCCGGCTACCTCTTCCCCCCCAATTTCTGGATCTGGACCCTGGTGACGCACGCGGTGGTGGAGCAGCACCTCCTGGACGTGCTGGTCAGCTTGGGTACCATGGTCGCCGCCGGCCGGCTGCTGGAGCCCCTCTGGGGGGCGCTGGAGCTCCTCATCTTCTTTGCGGTGGTGAACGTCTCCGTGGGCCTCCTGGCAGGCTTCTCATACCTGCTAACTTACGTGGCCACCTTCAACCTGGACTACCTGTTTGCCGTGCGCGTGCACGGTATGCTAGGCTTCCTGGGCGGGGTGCTGGTGGCTCTGAAGCAGACGATGGGGGACATGACGGTGCTGCACGTGCCCCAGGTCCGGCTGAAGGTGGCCCCCATGCTGGTGCTGCTGGCCCTGGCCGTGCTGCGGCTCACCACCCTGCTGGAGAGCACCGCTCCGCTGGCCGCCTACGGCTACGGCGTGCTGTCGGGCTGGGTCTACCTCCGCTTCTACCAGAAGCACAGCCGCGGCCGGGGGGACATGTCGGACCACTTCGCCTTCGCCTCCTTCTTCCCCGAGATCCTGCAGCCCGTGGTGGGGCTGGTGGCCGGCCTGGTACACAGCATCCTGGTGAAGATAAAAGTGTGTCGCAAGATGGTGAAGCGCTACGACGTGGGGGCTCCCTCCTCCATCACCATCAGCCTGCCGGGCACGGACCCCCAGGACGCAGAGAGGAGAAGGTGGGTGTCCCCTAGTACAGCACATGGAAAAACATTATTGTTCCCCCGTCTGATAATAGAGATCAGTTCATGTTTACAGTGACGTATGCCTATCGTGTGGTACAAGGTTAAACATGGTCTGCCTGGACCAAGATGACATTAAAGTTGTCTGACCCTGAGAACAACTTCATTGACACTGCAGAGAGGTGTGGCCCAGAAAAACCTTTTTGTCTGACATTATTGTGCAGTCAGCCAGCGGTGTCTTGATTCACATCCCTGGTCATTTGAGATGAGCAGGCACCGTTGCACATAATGGGAAGTGCAAAATATATGTGCTAAGGCACAGGGTGAGGACGAATGGGTCTAAAGTGGCTCACAGACAGTCCATGTCAAGCCATCAGTACAGTACACACTGCGACGTGTGGTATGAGAGGTGAAAGACTGTGATGTCATTTTTTCTTTTCCTTTAAAAAAAAAAAAAAATATGAATAATCCTGGTTTCAAATTTGTAATTACTGACAGTTCAGCACACACTTCCCCATATGACTAAGGGATTTGTAGAACAAAGACAACAACGAGTTAGAAATTTTCTCCTCCAATTAGTGTTTTTCAGGAATTATCTGGCGCATACACCTATCAGTAGTTAATCCTTAACTCCCATCACACATTGCTAGAATGTTCTCTCTGGATTTGAAGACTGGAGGGCTTGGTGCTTCTGTCAGTCTCCACGATTGCATCAGTCATTCTATAATAATGATCATAATCTTGTAGCCCTTCTTAGATGACACGCGCTGCTCTTATTTTGTATTAGCCTGGCAGGTGTATGGGGTTGTAGCACTCCAGGGGCGCATACACACCTTTTTCCTGTGTGTCTCATACCTCATTTAAAAAACAGTGCCAATTGATTCTTCTCGAGTACTGCATTTCCTCTGCGTTGCGTTTAAAAATACATCGCTATTTAAATTGCATGTGTATTTCACTGAATAAAATGTCAACATTTTCAGTGTTTTTATAGGTTATATATCTTTGCGTACTGTGCACTGACACAAGAATTACAGGTTACTACTGTAATGTGCGGTTTCACAGTTATGACTAATATCCAGGTTTTACAGCTGATGAAATGACAGGATATTTTAGACGGTGTTAGTTTGAAGGAAAGGCTCCAGGCAGCGCTGAAGTAATCGCTCTGTTCTGCCCCACAGACAGCTGGCCCTGAAGGCCCTGAACGAGCGGCTGAAGAGGGTGGAGGACCAGTCGGCCTGGCCCAGCATGGATGACGAGGAGGACGAGGACGAAGACGAGGTCCGAGACGACGTGCCGCTCCTGTCGGGTCGGGAGACGACGTCACCAGCAGGAGGCGCTAGCTCCAGCTCCACCGGACAGGAGTCCAGCATCATCAGCTTTGAAGACGCCCCCTCCAACTCCTAACACACGCACAGACACACTCAGCAGACTGAGCCTCTATCAGCGTATTGTAACCCCCCCCACCCCCACCCCAGACCGACGCATACATGCTTACGTGCACACTGATACACTGATACACAGTGTCTCAAGGACAGCTCTGAAGACACTCCCTCCAACTGTCAGCACACAGGGGACTGAGCCTATCCCAGCAAACTGGACCTGTCCAAACAACGCATTCACACACGCTCATGCACATTCACACACTCGCAGGACAATGCTCCGTCTTTATTACACACTCAAACACACGTAGAGGATCAAACGCCCTACTCCCGCCCAGTATGCAGTATAAACACACACACACACACTCACATTTACACATCTGTTGTGTTACAGACATGGACAGACCTTCCGATTAGGTTTGGTTTGGACAAAAAGCCAAGAATATGCTACACAATGTACAAATGTTTGCAATGTTTTCTTAGTCTCTCTGGACTTTGGAGGGAGGAGCAGGTAGCTATGCTTCAGTTATGAATGAAGAGCTGGTGGAGCGATCGCCCTACTACGGACTGGCCAGCGGACAGTTTCTCTGAAGAGCAGAGCACTCTTTCTGCAGCTGGGCGGTTGAACCCTGTACTCTGTGTCTGGTTTGGGCTGAAAGCACTGCAGTCTCGCTGTTTGGTAGGTCACCCTTTAGTGCTGGTGGTTAGTCATGGTCTTTTTGTAAATCGTGTTCTACTTCACAGAAAAAGAAAAATCAGTAGACTCTAGATTTGCCTGCATTACAGCCTCCATACCTTTTGTCTTGGTTTGATCACTTATAAACCCTGTTTGTTCCCATGAATTAATCTTTGAACAATGTGGAAGATATCTATATATATATTTGATTTAGCTTCGTTCTCCTCAGCTTGCCATCCCGTTTATTTTCCTGTGATGGTTTGCTTTGTTCACAGGGCCATTTAAAAAATATTCTGGTAGCCCAGAAATGCATTGTCCTAAACTCTACATGGACCTCTCATTGTTCTTTTATTTGATTTCTGTCTGAGACAAACCTGCTGACCAGCAGTTGTAAGAATTCAGCTCTGCAGTCATGAGTTCAGTGGGATTAGGTGCCTGTTCTAGCCTGCCATAAATGGACTACACATCTAAGTGAGTCACAGATGTTAACACATTTCAGTGTTTTTTCGGGAGGTGCCTGTCAAGTCCTCGCATCGCTAGACAGCCGAGGAGAACTACATTCATGAGTTCTTGCCTTTTTTTGCACTTTTCTTCTTTAGGAACTCAAGTTCTGTACAGCAACTCTACAGCAGCTATCCTAATATAAAAGTAAGAAAATCACTCTAACTCACACAGTGCATCTGAACGAGTTGACATTGCTCATGTACAGTTTGTGCAGTTATTGGAAATGTGACCAATGATGTCAGTTCTTTTAGTTTGTAAAGATCGACACTTCGAACATTGGGCGAAGGGGGTGACTCCGTTCTCCATGATTATGTGTTTCTATCCACTGTGGCTGTTGCACAGGCACCTTCCCTGGACTACATCTTTTCTTTCTCTCTGTATATGGAATAAAGGACTTTCAAATTATAATGGTTTCACTGTTGTGTCACTGGTGTGTTTGGACAGTAATCAAAAGTGCAAAAATGAAAATCACTCTTCTCTCTGAAATTAAAACGTTTTTTTATTTGAAAACCAACATGTTTTGGCTATGTCTTCATCATGGTCACTATACCCTAATGAAGGCATACTTCCGGAATGTTTAAATAAGCTTTAATCGCATAAAGTGTGTACGATTAAAAAATGTTTTCACAACTTTACTAATGGAATGTTTGGGTCTATAGTCTTCTGTTTTCTGTTTTAACAGCAAATCAGTCTCAACTGTTGCCTTGCTGTCAGTTTGAACCAGTCTGGCCATTCCCTGATCTCTCGTGTTCAGAGATGCTCTTCTGCATTCCACTGTTGTAATTCATCGTTATTTTGAGCAGCAGTACTCCACATCATTCAACTCCAATTAGTGAAATCAGGCGGTGCAGCGCACGGTAGGAGCAAATACCTGCAGACACTGTGCCCTGGAGGTTTCCTTTCAATCAGCAGCCAATTAGGCCTTGAGAACAAGGTGTGTCGAATATTTAACCAAGTAAAGACTTTGAAATGTATCTCGTGCTGAAACCCTCCAGGGCGAGTTTGACACCCTTGCTCTAGAGACTGTTGTACTTAATTCTAGAAGATTTATGTGATACTCAAATCACCCAGTCTGGCACCTACAATCATTCCAAGTCACTTGGATCACATTTCTTCCCATTCTGATGTTTGTTCTGACCAACAACTTAGCTGTTTAACCATGTCTGCATGCTTTTATTCATTGAGTTCCTGCCACATTAATAAGTGGTCACCGAGTATAATATTTGTCTTGCCACACAGTACATTTGTAGTTTGTTTATTTTTGCACACAAACACCTTTTCTTAGAACTGGCACTTTTAGACTGGTAATACTGATACAAACGGTTTCAAGAAATTGTTTCAATCAATTGACCAAAACAAATTCTACATGCTTTTTTTTTTCTTTTCTTTTTTTTCTTCTTCCATTGTCTGCCCAGTATAAACTGCACTTAGTCCTGTGTCGATATGAATTTGCCCTTTGCTGTAATCGCACAAAATAGCCACTAGGTGTCACCAAGTAACAAACCTCAGACACTGACCACAGTGGAGCAATACCCTGGCCCCTGAGCTGTAGGGACTGCACATTACAATAAGCACTTGTTGTTGACTCATAAATCCTGGTGAGACAGGATGTGTAATTGACTGCTTTAATGTATGAAGTGCCCCCCCCCCCCCCCCGCAGTCATGCACCACCACAAGCAAATAAATCACAGCACATTATTTACAAATTCTATTTATTTTAGATTAGACATTAGACATTTTTGTGAGGCAAAATGCCTTAATCACGTGTGTGTCTTGCTGTTGTAAACTAATATTGCCATTGAATCATGATCCTCTGTAAACCAGCAGCTTTGAGGAACAGGATGGAGATGAGATCTGACTAAATGTGCATACAAGAAAAAAGACAAACGCTATGGGGATCAAAGTAGGCCTGTCTTTCTGGCTAAGCAGGTATAGAGACAAACTCGATTAACTGCTTCTTAACACTGACCGCGTGATATGTACAACAGTATGCATATGCAAATTGTTTCACTGTTTACGCCTCTCACTTTTAGGATCAAAAAGCTCAAGCTAACAAAGTTACTCCAAACTACACCATTGTCTGTATAACTCTGTTTCTTTTTTCACACACTAAAACAACCATTGAAAGTACAATTTCATTAGTCCATCTAAAACAAAAAATATCCATGATTTCAGCTATTTAATTCAAAAGCAACTATGTATAAATTTCCACTGTATCAACAGCTACCGTTTAAAGAGCTGAAACATTTATGAGTGTACGCTCTAATTGGATTCATAATTCAAACTCTAACTTTAAAATAAGGAATATTTGTCTCTAATATTTGACAAAAAGATACCAAAATTATTTTTAAACATGGCTAGGAATGAATCTGCATGTGCTCTTTTCCTGAGGTACAGTACTAGAACGTTACTCAGCACAGTTTGGTGTGCAGTAAGGGTCCGTGTTCTGATTATGAGCTGTTCTGAATATGATGTGGTGTTCAGGGATTTACAGCTATTGGCCTCAGGCACTTGGGAACTGTGATGGTAAAGTCACAGTCATGGAATTGTCACAGTTCAGGGGCCTGTTCACAAAGCAGGATTACTGAGATAACTGCAGAATAAAACCCAGACCCTGCCCAAATCTGGAACATGGACTGAAGTAAAAAAATACTTGTTCCAAGCTTTACTTTATGCAGTTATCGAATTATTAAGCAGCTTGCTAAGCTGTAATGGGCTAAATTAATGTAGAACAGTATTGTTCTCAACAAGATGCATTCATTTTAAATTTGTGAAAAGCACCCTAGAGAATTCTGTGGATCAGTGTCGGTTTATCGAGGCTGAAATATGTAGAACATAACAGTCACTTTCTCTCTGAGTCTGCAGGGTTTCAGTATTACTCAATAGTGTGTGTGTGTGTTTGTGTGCATGTGTGCGTTTTAGACACGGCTCTTTTGGTTCATGTTGCACACAGATGTGGCCTGCATGGGGTTGAGTTCACTGCTCTACACGAACAGCAGAATACTATGCACTGATCCAGTGAGAAATAGTTCCTACTAGCCGGTGTAATAGTTTGTAGGCACAAAGGGCATCTTGCTGACAACAGCATTCACCATCTTCTTCCTCACCTCCACCTGCACGGGTGTGCCCACTTTGCTAAACCCTGCCTCCACGTAACCCATGGCAACATTCTTCTTCAGACAGGGGGAGGGGCAGCCACTTGTCACTTCACCTGACACGAGAGATGGGAAAAACAAAAAGGGAGATGCAGTGTGTAACATAGCGGTAAGATTAAAAATCCTTCTTAATGTGAAGAATCATCCGGTCAGTTTTAATGTGAATCCTTCGTAATATCACTATATTAATATAATTCTAGAATGATAATAATTATGACTTGTGAACACTTCATAGAAGAACATTTCCAACACTGACTGCAACTGCAACTCTCCTAAGCTGATTGCACTCCACTCAATCAAACTTATGCAGGGTCAATGATGTGGACCTCTCTCACCTATTGCAGTATCTTTTGAATTAATACTGTAATAGCTCGCAAACTTTCTTAATGCTCCAAAAACCATATAATGACTTTTAATTTCTCATGCAACACTTTGGACCACAAATGTGTTCATCAGAACCTCATGGTTCATCATGGTTCCTATGGAGACCTATGCGGTCGAAAAAGACAACCGCCTGCATGAGTCTTTTCTCTCTGTTGGTAACATGTTCCTGTGACCCAGGCTTTTGTTGGTGTTTCTGCTCTGATACCTATTTTCTTTCCCTCGGGGCTCAGGATGGGGGTGTGCTGTCGGACAGGGGGTCCTGTGGACACCAAGCCTACACGCTTCTTCTGGGTCTTGGCCTTGATCTGCGGAACAATGATCTCTGCTCCCGGGAAATCCTTGGTCTGACGCCGACGCTTTCCTGCAAATCACACATAACATAACATAACATAACAAATCACACATAACATAACATAACATAACAAATCACACATAACATAACATAACATAACAAATCACACATAACATAAAATAACAGAAATCACATAACATGACAAATCACACAACATAAAATAACATAACAAATCACACAAAACATAATATAACCTAACATAACATAACATAAGGTAATGGCGTTCACACATAATATAACCTAACATAACATAACATAAGGTAATGGCCATTCGGCCCAGCAATGCTTGCCTTTTCCTACCTAGTGTACCTGCTGCCTAAATTGTCTAAAAGCTAAATAAAATCTAAAACACACATTCTGATATCTCCAAATGAACATACTGATGGTGCTCTGAATGAAATACAAGGCAACGCACAGAGCATGCATGGCTACAGGAATGGTATACAGTAGGAATGCGCGATATGGATGTTATGGGCCGATGTCCATATGCACAAATGCGAACCGCAACCAAGCTTTCATATTCGCTGCAGAAGAACAAAAGCACATATGCAAAAATAACTACATACAAATAACTTCAGGTCTTAATTATTGAATTGACTCAATCATATCTAATGTGACATATGTATGAGTACCGTCTACAGCTGCAGACTGCAAGTGTATCCTGATGATTTTACTGTGCTCAAGTACAGGCTTGAACCAGGGTCATTTATAGAGCTGTGTATGTAGACCAGCCCGGACCGGTGTCGTGCACCCCTAATCTAGAGCATCATAGGCCTCTGGTACATGTATGTTGTGTCATCTTATGGGCCCATCCTATCAGCCATAACTCAAAGTGCACTTCACTCTATTATCGACCCATACTGATACCACCCCAATATCA